>NW_026775405.1:436114-443614 GCF_030867095.1 Alligator mississippiensis
ATCGGGCGCGATCAGCCCGGTCTGGCCGTAGGCGGCGGGGAAAGGTAAGGCGGGGGTCCGCAGAGGCTCGCAGGGGGTGGACACGGTGCCTGGAAGTCCCCTCTGGAAGGCACGGGGTTGAGACGGTGCCCGCAAGTCCCGATGGCGAGGCCAGGGGCGGGCGGACCTGGGGAGCGAGCGGAAAAGCCCATCGGCATCCATGGGGTTGACCTGGGGAGCCTAAATGCCCCTAGGAATACGTGGGGTGGAGCTGGGGAGCGGAAAAGCCCCTAGGAATACTTGGGGTGGAGCTGGGGAGCGAAAATCCCCATAGGAATACATGGGGTGGAGCTGGGGAGCGAAAAAGCCCCTAGGAATACATGGGGTTGACCTGGGGACCGAGAAAGCCCATAGGAACACATGGGGTTGACCTGGGGACCGAAAAAGCCCATAGCAACACATGGGGCTGACCTGGGGACCGAAAGAGCCCATCGGCATCCATGGGGGGGAGCTGGGGAGCGGAAAAGCCCCTAGGAATACATGGGGTGGAGCTGGGGAGCGAAAAAACCCCTAGGAATACTTGGGGGGGAGCTGGGGAGCGAAAAAGCCCTTAGGAATACATGGGGGGGGAGCTGGGGAGCGGAAAAGCCCCTAGGAATACATGGGGGGGAGCTGGGGAGCGAAAAAGCCCCTAGGAATACTTGGGGTGGAGCTGGGGACCGAAAAAGCCCTTAGGAATACATGGGGTGGAGCTGGGGAGCGAAAAAGCCCCTAGGAATACTTGGGGTTGAGCTGGGGACTGAAAATCCCCATAGGAATAAATGGGGTTGACCTGGGGAGCGGAAAAGCCCCTAGGAATACTTGGGGTGGAGCTGGGGACCGAAAAAGCCCATAGGCATCCATGGGGTTGACCTGGGGAGCGAAAATCCCCATAGGCATCCATGGGGTTGACCTGGGGAGCGAAAATCCCCATAGGCATACGTGGGGTTGACCTGGTGCCCGCCCCCCCCACGGAAGTCCGTATGAGGTTTTTGAAACGGGCCTTGCCCGGGCCTTCGATCCAGGAGGGCGGACACTTTCGGCGGTTCGTCCCGGTGGCTGGGCCGGGTGCCGCATCTACAATATAGCCAAGAAACGTTCGCGGAGATTTTCGAGAACACGTTTTTAAGGACCCTCAATGCCCATGTTCGGTTCCAGAAAGCCGGTCAGAGGGATCTTCGGGGCAGAACCCTGCCGTGTTGAGGGGCCAAACCCGAGTTTGGAGCCAGGTCAACGGGGAAAACCGGAAAAGGGCCGGAGAAGGCGGTCAGGCCGGGCGAGAGTTCCAGGAGCTCGGCCACAATTCCGATTTCGTCCCGGTCAAGGGCTCCGTGGAAGGGCAGCCCGGGGGCGGGTCCAAGGGCCCCGGCAGGGACCCGGGCCTCCGGGGTCGGAGCCCAGGCACCCCGCCGAGGGGTGGTCGTCCCGGGCCAAGGCGGCGGGAGCCCGGGCAGGACTCCGCGGGGCAGGCCGGGCGGGAGTTCCAGGAGCCCGGCCGCGATTCCGACTTCTCCCCGGTGCCCTGCCCGGAGGCCGGGCAGGTCCGGGGGCCTTCGGCGCGGGCGGCGGGCTGCTCCCGCGGGGGAGACGAGCCGTGCTGGGCCCCGGGAGGGAGGCCCGGGGTCGACCTGGCGCCGGGGCTCCGGCCCTGGAAGTCCCGATGAGGTTTTTCAAACGGCCCGTGCCCGGGCCTTCGCTCCAGGAGGGCGGACACTTTCGGCGGTTGCCCCCGGTGGCTGGGCCGGGTGCCGCATCTACAATATTGCCAGGAAAGGTCCGCGGAGATTTTCGGGGACACGGTTTTCGGGACCCTAGTTGCCCATCTTGGGTTCCAGGAGGTCGGGCAGGGGTACCTCCGGGACCGGACCGTGCTGCAGGAGGGGCTCAACCCCGGGTTTGGCTCCATGTCGACTGGAGCTCCGGCCCAGGGGCGGGCCGGGCGAGAGTTCCAGGAGCCCGGCCGCGATTCCGGCTTCTCCCCGGTGCCCTGCCCGGAGGCCGGGCAGGTCCGGGGGCCTTCGGCGCGGGCGGCGGGCTGCTCCCGCGGGGGAGACGAGCCTCTCTGGGGCCCGGGAGGTTGGCCCTGGGTCGACCTGGCGCCGGGGCTCGGGCTCCGGAAGTCCGTATGAGGTTTTTCAAACGGGCCTTGCCCGGGCCTTCGCTCCAGGAGGGCGGACACTTTCGGCGGTTGCCCCCGGCGGCTGGGCCGGGTGCCGCATCTACAATATTGCCAGGAAAGGTTCGCGGAGATTTTCGAGGACACGGGTTTCGGGACCCTAGATGCCCATCTTGGGTTCCAGGAGCTCGGACGGAGGAACCTCCGGGGCCGGACCGTTCCGAAGGAGGGGGTCAAAACCGAGTTTGGCTCCATGTCGACTGGAGCTCCGGCCCCGGGGCGGGCCGGGCGGCCTGCCCGGCGAGAGTTCCAGGAGCCCGGCCGCGATTCCGGCTTCTCCCCGGTGCCCTGCCCGGAGGCCGGGCGGGCCCGGGGGCCTTCGGCGCGGGCGGCAGGCGGCTTCCGCGGCGGAGACGAGCCTCTCTGGGGCCCGGGAGGTGGGCCCTGGGTCGACCTGCCGCCGGGGCTCGGGCTCCGGAAGTCCGTATGAGGTTTTTCAAACGGGCCTTGCCCGGGTCTTCGCTCCAGGAGGGCGGACACTTTCGGCGGTTGCCCCCGGCGGCTGGGCCGGGTGCCGCATCTACAATATTGCCAGGAAAGGTTCGCGGAGATTTTCGAGGACACGGGTTTCGGGACCCTAGATGCCCATCTTGGGTTCCAGGAGGCCGGACGGAGGAACCTCCGGGGCCGGACCGTGCTGCAGGAGAGGTTCAACCCCGAGTTTGGCTCCATGTCGACTGGAGCTCCGGCCCGGGGGGCGGGCCGGGCGGCCTGGCCGGGCGAGAGTTCCAGGAGCCCGGCCGCGATTCCTACTTCTCCCCGGTGCCCTGCCCGGAGGCCGGGCGGGTCCGGGGGCCTTCGGCGCGGGCAGCGGGCTGCTCCCGCGGGGGAGACGAGCCGCCCTAACGCCCGGGAGGGAGGCCCGGGGTCGACCTGGCTCCCGAGCTCCGGCCCTGGAAGTCCGTATGAGGATTTTCAAACGGGCCGTGCCCGGGCCTTCGCTCCAGGAGGCCGGACACTTTCGGCGGTTGCTCCCGGCGGCTGGGCCGGGTGCCACATCTACAATATTGCCAGGAAAGGTCCGCGGAGATTTTCGGGGACACGGTTTTCGGGACCCTAGATGCCCATCTTGGGTTCCAGGAGGTCGGACGGAGGAACCTCCGGGGCCGGACCGTGCTGCAGGAGAGGTTCAACCGCGAGTTTGGCTCCATGTCGACTGGAGCTCCGGCCCAGGGGCGGGCCGAGCGGCTTGGCCGGGCGAGAGTTCCAGGAGCCCGGCCGCGATTCCTACTTCTCCCCGGTGCCCTGCCCGGAGGCCGGGCGGGTCCGGGGGCCTTCGGCGCGGGCAGCGGGCTGCTCCCGCGGGGGAGACGAGCCGTGCTGGGCCCCGGGAGGGAGGCCCGCGGTCGACCTGGCGCCGGGGCTCCGGCCCTGGAAGTCCGTATGAGGTTTTTCAAACGGGCCTTGCCCGGGCCTTCGCTCCAGGAGGGCGGACACTTTCGGCGGTTGCCCCCGGTGGCTGGGCCGGGTGCCGCATCTACAATATTGCCAGGAAAGGTTCGCGGAGATTTTCGGGGACACGGATTTCGGGACCCTAGATGCCCATCTTGGGTTCCAGGAGGTCGGACGGAGGAACCTCCGGGGCCGGACCGTGCTGCAGGAGGGGGTCAAAACCGAGTTTGGCTCCATGTCGACTGGAGCTCCGGCCCGGGGGGCGGGCCGGGCGGGCAGGCCGGGCGAGAGTTCCAGGAACCCGGCCGCGATTCCGGCTTCGACCCGGTCGACTGCACGGCGGGCGTGCAGGCCGGGGGGCGACTCGCAGGGGCCCTTCCAGGCTGCGGGGCCCAGCGGTTGGAGCCCGGCTACCCCGGCGAAGGGGCGGAAGAACCTGCACGGCGCGGCGGGAGAACCCGGCATGCTTCCGCGGGGCAGGCCGGGCAGGAGTTCCAGGAGCCCGGCCACGATTCCTACTTCTCCCCGGTGCCCTGCCCGGAGGCCGGGCGGGCCCGGGGGCCTTCGGCGCGGGCATCAGGCGGCTTCCGCGGCGGAGACGTGCCTCTCTGGGGCCCGGGAGGTTGGCCCTGGGTCGACCTGGCGCCCGGGCTCGCGCTCCGGAAGTCCGTATGAGGTTTTTCAAACGGGCCTTGCCCGGGCCTTCGCTCCAGGAGGGCGGACACTTTCGGCGGTTGCCCCCGGTGGCTGGGCCGGGTGCCGCATCTACAATATTGCCAGGAAAGGTTCGCGGAGATTTTCGGGGACACGGATTTCGGGACCCTAGATGCCCATCTTGGGTTCCAGGAGGTCGGACGGGCGAACCTGCGGGGCCGGACCGTGCTGCAGGAGGGGGTCAAAACCGAGTTTGGCTCCATGTCGACTGGCGCTCCGGCCCGGGGGGCGGGCCGGGCGGGCAGGCCGGGCGAGAGTTCCAGGAACCCGGCCGCGATTCCGGCTTCGACCCGGTCGACTGCACGGCGGGCGTGCAGGCCGGCGGCGACTCGCAGGGCCCCTTCCAGGCAGCGGGGCCCAGCGGTTGGAGCCCGGCTACCCCGGCGAGGGGCGGAAGAACCTGCACGGCGCGGCCGGAGAACCCGGCATGCTTCCGCGTGGCAGGCCGGGCAGGAGTTCCAGGAGCCCGTCCACGATTCCTACTTCTCCCCGGTGCCCTGCCCGGAGGCCGGGCGGGCCCGGGGGCCTTCGCCGCGGGCGGCGGGCGGCTTCCGCGGCGGAGACGAGCCTCTCTGGGGCCCGGGAGGTCGGCCCTGGGTCGACCTGGCGCCGGGGCTCGGGCTCCGGAAGTCCGTATGAGGTTTTTCAAACGGGCCTTGCCCGGGCCTTCGTTCCAGGAGGGCGGACACTTTCGGCGGTTGCCCCCGGCGGCTGGGCCGGGTGCCGCATCTACAATATTGCCAGGAAAGGTTCGCGGAGATTTTCGGGGACACGGATTTCGGGACCCTAGATGCCCATCTTGGGTTCCAGGAGGTCGGAGGGAGGAACCTCCGGGGCCGGACCGTGCTGCAGGAGGGGGTCAAAACCGAGTTTGGCTCCAAGTCGACTGGAGCTCCGGCCCGGGGGGCGGGCCGGGCGGGCAGGCCGGGCGAGAGTTCCAGGAACCCGGCCGCGATTCCGGCTTCGACCCGGTCGACTGCACGGCGGGCGTGCAGGCCGGGGGGCGACTCGCAGGGGCCCTTCCAGGCTGCGGGGCCCAGCGGTTGGAGCCCGGCTACCCCGGCGAGGGGCGGAAGAACCTGCACGGCGCGGCGGGAGAACCCGGCATGCTTCCGCGTGGCAGGCCGGGCAGGAGTTCCAGGAGCCCGGCCACGATTCCTACTTCTCCCCGGTGCCCTGCCCGGAGGCCGGGCGGGCCCGGGGGCCTTCGGCGCGGGCGGCGGGCGGCTTCCGCGGCGGAGACGAGCCTCTCTGGGGCCCGGGAGGTCGGCCCTGGGTCGACCTGGCGCCGGGGCTCGGGCTCCGGAAGTCCGTATGAGGTTTTTGAAACGGGCCTTGCCCGGGCCTTCGCTCCAGGAGGGCGGACACTTTCGGCGGTTGCCCCCGGTGGCTGGGCCGGGTGCCGCATCTACAATATTGCCAGGAAAGGTTCGCGGAGATTTTCGGGGACACGGATTTCGGGACCCTAGATGCCCATCTTGGGTTCCAGGAGGTCGGACGGAGGAACCTCCGGGGCCGGACCGTGCTGCAGGAGGGGGTCAAAACCGAGTTTGGCTCCATGTCGACTGGAGCCCCGGCCCGGGGGGCGGGCCGGGCGGGCAGGCCGGGCGAGAGTTCCAGGAACCCGGCCGCGATTCCGGCTTCGACCCGGTCGACTGCACGGCGGGCGTGCAGGCCGGGGGGCGACTCGCAGGGGCCCTTCCACGCTGCGGGGCCCAGCGGTTGGAGCCCGGCTACCCCGGCGAGGGGCGGAAGAACCTGCACGGCGCGGCGGGAGAACCCGGCATGCTTCCGCGGGGCAGGCCGGGCAGGAGTTCCAGGAGCCCGGCCACGATTCCTACTTCTCCCCGGTGCCCTGCCCGGAGGCCGGGCGGGCCCGGGGGCCTTCGGCGCGGGCGGCGGGCGGCTTCCGCGGCGGAGACGAGCCTCTCTGGGGCCCGGGAGGTCGGCCCTGGGTCGACCTGGCGCCGGGGCTCGGGCTCCGGAAGTCCGTATGAGGTTTTTGAAACGGGCCTTGCCCGGGCCTTCGCTCCAGGAGGGCGGACACTTTCGGCGGTTGCCCCCGGTGGCTGGGCCGGGTGCCGCATCTACAATATTGCCAGGAAAGGTTCGCGGAGATTTTCGGGGACACGGATTTCGGGACCCTGGATGCCCATCTTGGGTTCCAGGAGGTCGGACGGAGGAACCTCCGGGGCCGGACCGTGCTGCAGGAGGGGGTCAAAACCGAGTTTGGCTCCATGTCGACTGGCGCCCCGGCCCGGGGGGCGGGCCGGGCGGGCAGGCCGGGCGAGAGTTCCAGGAACCCGGCCGCGATTCCGGCTTCGACCCGGTCGACTGCACGGCGGGCGTGCAGGCCGGCGGCGACTCGCAGGGCCCCTTCCACGCTGCGGGGCCCAGCGGTTGGAGCCCGGCTACCCCGGCGAGGGGCGGAAGAACCTGCACGGCGCGGCGGGAGAACCCGGCATGCTTCCGCGGGGCAGGCCGGGCAGGAGTTCCAGGAGCCCGGCCACGATTCCTACTTCTCCCCGGTGCCCTGCCCGGAGGCCGGGCGGGCCCGGGGGCCTTCGCCGCGGGCGGCGGGCGGCTTCCGCGGCGGAGACGAGCCTCTCTGGGGCCCGGGAGGTCGGCCCTGGGTCGACCTGGCGCCGGGGCTCGCGCTCCGGAAGTCCGTATGAGGTTTTTGAAACGGGCCTTGCCCGGGCCTTCGCTCCAGGAGGGCGGACACTTTCGGCGGTTGCCCCCGGTGGCTGGGCCGGGTGCCGCATCTACAATATTGCCAGGAAAGGTTCGCGGAGATTTTCGGGGACACGGATTTCGGGACCCTAGATGCCCATCTTGGGTTCCAGGAGGTCGGACGGAGGAACCTCCGGGGCCGGACCGTGCTGCAGGAGGGGGTCAAAACCGAGTTTGGCTCCAAGTCGACTGGAGCCCCGGCCCGGGGGGCGGGCCGGGCGGGCAGGCCGGGCGAGAGTTCCAGGAACCCGGCCGCGATTCCGGCTTCGACCCGGTCGACTGCACGGCGGGCGTGCAGGCCGGGGGGCGACTCGCAGGGGCCCTTCCACGCTGCGGGGCCCAGCGGTTGGAGCCCGGCTACCCCGGCGAGGGGCGGAAGAACCTGCACGGCGCGGCGGGAGAACCCGGCATGCTTCCGCGGGGCAGGCCGGGCAGGAGTTCCAGGAGCCCGGCCACGATTCCTACTT
>NW_026775405.1:456114-461114 GCF_030867095.1 Alligator mississippiensis
CCATGTTCGGTTCCAGAAAGCCGGTCAGAGGGATCTTCGGGGCAGAACCCTGCCGTGTTGAGGGGCCAAACCCGAGTTTGGAGCCAGGTCAACGGGGAAAACCGGAAAAGGGCCGGAGAAGGCGGTCAGGCCGGGCGAGAGTTCCAGGAGCTCGGCCACAATTCCGATTTCGTCCCGGTCAAGGGCTCCGTGGAAGGGCAGCCCGGGGGCGGGTCCAAGGGCCCCGGCAGGGACCCGGGCCTCCGGGGTCGGAGCCCAGGCACCCCGCCGAGGGGTGGTCGTCCCGGGCCAAGGCGGCGGGAGCCCGGGCAGGACTCCGCGGGGCAGGCCGGGCGGGAGTTCCAGGAGCCCGGCCGCGATTCCGACTTCTCCCCGGTGCCCTGCCCGGAGGCCGGGCAGGTCCGGGGGCCTTCGGCGCGGGCGGCGGGCTGCTCCCGCGGGGGAGACGAGCCGTGCTGGGCCCCGGGAGGGAGGCCCGGGGTCGACCTGGCGCCGGGGCTCCGGCCCTGGAAGTCCCGATGAGGTTTTTCAAACGGCCCGTGCCCGGGCCTTCGCTCCAGGAGGGCGGACACTTTCGGCGGTTGCCCCCGGTGGCTGGGCCGGGTGCCGCATCTACAATATTGCCAGGAAAGGTCCGCGGAGATTTTCGGGGACACGGTTTTCGGGACCCTAGTTGCCCATCTTGGGTTCCAGGAGGTCGGGCAGGGGTACCTCCGGGACCGGACCGTGCTGCAGGAGGGGCTCAACCCCGGGTTTGGCTCCATGTCGACTGGAGCTCCGGCCCAGGGGCGGGCCGGGCGAGAGTTCCAGGAGCCCGGCCGCGATTCCGGCTTCTCCCCGGTGCCCTGCCCGGAGGCCGGGCAGGTCCGGGGGCCTTCGGCGCGGGCGGCGGGCTGCTCCCGCGGGGGAGACGAGCCTCTCTGGGGCCCGGGAGGTTGGCCCTGGGTCGACCTGGCGCCGGGGCTCGGGCTCCGGAAGTCCGTATGAGGTTTTTCAAACGGGCCTTGCCCGGGCCTTCGCTCCAGGAGGGCGGACACTTTCGGCGGTTGCCCCCGGCGGCTGGGCCGGGTGCCGCATCTACAATATTGCCAGGAAAGGTTCGCGGAGATTTTCGAGGACACGGGTTTCGGGACCCTAGATGCCCATCTTGGGTTCCAGGAGCTCGGACGGAGGAACCTCCGGGGCCGGACCGTTCCGAAGGAGGGGGTCAAAACCGAGTTTGGCTCCATGTCGACTGGAGCTCCGGCCCCGGGGCGGGCCGGGCGGCCTGCCCGGCGAGAGTTCCAGGAGCCCGGCCGCGATTCCGGCTTCTCCCCGGTGCCCTGCCCGGAGGCCGGGCGGGCCCGGGGGCCTTCGGCGCGGGCGGCAGGCGGCTTCCGCGGCGGAGACGAGCCTCTCTGGGGCCCGGGAGGTGGGCCCTGGGTCGACCTGCCGCCGGGGCTCGGGCTCCGGAAGTCCGTATGAGGTTTTTCAAACGGGCCTTGCCCGGGTCTTCGCTCCAGGAGGGCGGACACTTTCGGCGGTTGCCCCCGGCGGCTGGGCCGGGTGCCGCATCTACAATATTGCCAGGAAAGGTTCGCGGAGATTTTCGAGGACACGGGTTTCGGGACCCTAGATGCCCATCTTGGGTTCCAGGAGGCCGGACGGAGGAACCTCCGGGGCCGGACCGTGCTGCAGGAGAGGTTCAACCCCGAGTTTGGCTCCATGTCGACTGGAGCTCCGGCCCGGGGGGCGGGCCGGGCGGCCTGGCCGGGCGAGAGTTCCAGGAGCCCGGCCGCGATTCCTACTTCTCCCCGGTGCCCTGCCCGGAGGCCGGGCGGGTCCGGGGGCCTTCGGCGCGGGCAGCGGGCTGCTCCCGCGGGGGAGACGAGCCGCCCTAACGCCCGGGAGGGAGGCCCGGGGTCGACCTGGCTCCCGAGCTCCGGCCCTGGAAGTCCGTATGAGGATTTTCAAACGGGCCGTGCCCGGGCCTTCGCTCCAGGAGGCCGGACACTTTCGGCGGTTGCTCCCGGCGGCTGGGCCGGGTGCCACATCTACAATATTGCCAGGAAAGGTCCGCGGAGATTTTCGGGGACACGGTTTTCGGGACCCTAGATGCCCATCTTGGGTTCCAGGAGGTCGGACGGAGGAACCTCCGGGGCCGGACCGTGCTGCAGGAGAGGTTCAACCGCGAGTTTGGCTCCATGTCGACTGGAGCTCCGGCCCAGGGGCGGGCCGAGCGGCTTGGCCGGGCGAGAGTTCCAGGAGCCCGGCCGCGATTCCTACTTCTCCCCGGTGCCCTGCCCGGAGGCCGGGCGGGTCCGGGGGCCTTCGGCGCGGGCAGCGGGCTGCTCCCGCGGGGGAGACGAGCCGTGCTGGGCCCCGGGAGGGAGGCCCGCGGTCGACCTGGCGCCGGGGCTCCGGCCCTGGAAGTCCGTATGAGGTTTTTCAAACGGGCCTTGCCCGGGCCTTCGCTCCAGGAGGGCGGACACTTTCGGCGGTTGCCCCCGGCGGCTGGGCCGGGTGCCGCATCTACAATATTGCCAGGAAAGGTTCGCGGAGATTTTCGGGGACACGGATTTCGGGACCCTAGATGCCCATCTTGGGTTCCAGGAGGTCGGACGGAGGAACCTCCGGGGCCGGACCGTGCTGCAGGAGGGGGTCAAAACCGAGTTTGGCTCCATGTCGACTGGAGCTCCGGCCCGGGGGGCGGGCCGGGCGGGCAGGCCGGGCGAGAGTTCCAGGAACCCGGCCGCGATTCCGGCTTCGACCCGGTCGACTGCACGGCGGGCGTGCAGGCCGGGGGGCGACTCGCAGGGGCCCTTCCAGGCTGCGGGGCCCAGCGGTTGGAGCCCGGCTACCCCGGCGAAGGGGCGGAAGAACCTGCACGGCGCGGCGGGAGAACCCGGCATGCTTCCGCGGGGCAGGCCGGGCAGGAGTTCCAGGAGCCCGGCCACGATTCCTACTTCTCCCCGGTGCCCTGCCCGGAGGCCGGGCGGGCCCGGGGGCCTTCGGCGCGGGCATCAGGCGGCTTCCGCGGCGGAGACGTGCCTCTCTGGGGCCCGGGAGGTTGGCCCTGGGTCGACCTGGCGCCCGGGCTCGCGCTCCGGAAGTCCGTATGAGGTTTTTCAAACGGGCCTTGCCCGGGCCTTCGCTCCAGGAGGGCGGACACTTTCGGCGGTTGCCCCCGGTGGCTGGGCCGGGTGCCGCATCTACAATATTGCCAGGAAAGGTTCGCGGAGATTTTCGGGGACACGGATTTCGGGACCCTAGATGCCCATCTTGGGTTCCAGGAGGTCGGACGGGCGAACCTGCGGGGCCGGACCGTGCTGCAGGAGGGGGTCAAAACCGAGTTTGGCTCCATGTCGACTGGCGCTCCGGCCCGGGGGGCGGGCCGGGCGGGCAGGCCGGGCGAGAGTTCCAGGAACCCGGCCGCGATTCCGGCTTCGACCCGGTCGACTGCACGGCGGGCGTGCAGGCCGGCGGCGACTCGCAGGGCCCCTTCCAGGCAGCGGGGCCCAGCGGTTGGAGCCCGGCTACCCCGGCGAGGGGCGGAAGAACCTGCACGGCGCGGCCGGAGAACCCGGCATGCTTCCGCGTGGCAGGCCGGGCAGGAGTTCCAGGAGCCCGTCCACGATTCCTACTTCTCCCCGGTGCCCTGCCCGGAGGCCGGGCGGGCCCGGGGGCCTTCGCCGCGGGCGGCGGGCGGCTTCCGCGGCGGAGACGAGCCTCTCTGGGGCCCGGGAGGTCGGCCCTGGGTCGACCTGGCGCCGGGGCTCGGGCTCCGGAAGTCCGTATGAGGTTTTTCAAACGGGCCTTGCCCGGGCCTTCGTTCCAGGAGGGCGGACACTTTCGGCGGTTGCCCCCGGCGGCTGGGCCGGGTGCCGCATCTACAATATTGCCAGGAAAGGTTCGCGGAGATTTTCGGGGACACGGATTTCGGGACCCTAGATGCCCATCTTGGGTTCCAGGAGGTCGGAGGGAGGAACCTCCGGGGCCGGACCGTGCTGCAGGAGGGGGTCAAAACCGAGTTTGGCTCCAAGTCGACTGGAGCTCCGGCCCGGGGGGCGGGCCGGGCGGGCAGGCCGGGCGAGAGTTCCAGGAACCCGGCCGCGATTCCGGCTTCGACCCGGTCGACTGCACGGCGGGCGTGCAGGCCGGGGGGCGACTCGCAGGGGCCCTTCCACGCTGCGGGGCCCAGCGGTTGGAGCCCGGCTACCCCGGCGAGGGGCGGAAGAACCTGCACGGCGCGGCGGGAGAACCCGGCATGCTTCCGCGGGGCAGGCCGGGCAGGAGTTCCAGGAGCCCGGCCACGATTCCTACTTCTCCCCGGTGCCCTGCCCGGAGGCCGGGCGGGCCCGGGGGCCTTCGGCGCGGGCGGCGGGCGGCTTCCGCGGCGGAGACGAGCCTCTCTGGGGCCCGGGAGGTCGGCCCTGGGTCGACCTGGCGCCGGGGCTCGGGCTCCGGAAGTCCGTATGAGGTTTTTGAAACGGGCCTTGCCCGGGCCTTCGCTCCAGGAGGGCGGACACTTTCGGCGGTTGCCCCCGGTGGCTGGGCCGGGTGCCGCATCTACAATATTGCCAGGAAAGGTTCGCGGAGATTTTCGGGGACACGGATTTCGGGACCCTGGATGCCCATCTTGGGTTCCAGGAGGTCGGACGGAGGAACCTCCGGGGCCGGACCGTGCTGCAGGAGGGGGTCAAAACCGAGTTTGGCTCCATGTCGACTGGCGCCCCGGCCCGGGGGGCGGGCCGGGCGGGCAGGCCGGGCGAGAGTTCCAGGAACCCGGCCGCGATTCCGGCTTCGACCCGGTCGACTGCACGGCGGGCGTGCAGGCCGGCGGCGACTCGCAGGGCCCCTTCCACGCTGCGGGGCCCAGCGGTTGGAGCCCGGCTACCCCGGCGAGGGGCGGAAGAACCTGCACGGCGCGGCGGGAGAACCCGGCATGCTTCCGCGGGGCAGGCCGGGCAGGAGTTCCAGGAGCCCGGCCACGATTCCTACTTCTCCCCGGTGCCCTGCCC
>NW_026775405.1:473614-481114 GCF_030867095.1 Alligator mississippiensis
GGAAAAGCCCCTAGGAATACATGGGGTGGAGCTGGGGAGCGAAAAAACCCCTAGGAATACTTGGGGGGGAGCTGGGGAGCGAAAAAGCCCTTAGGAATACATGGGGGGGGAGCTGGGGAGCGGAAAAGCCCCTAGGAATACATGGGGGGGAGCTGGGGAGCGAAAAAGCCCCTAGGAATACTTGGGGTGGAGCTGGGGACCGAAAAAGCCCTTAGGAATACATGGGGTGGAGCTGGGGAGCGAAAAAGCCCCTAGGAATACTTGGGGTTGAGCTGGGGACTGAAAATCCCCATAGGAATAAATGGGGTTGACCTGGGGAGCGGAAAAGCCCCTAGGAATACTTGGGGTGGAGCTGGGGACCGAAAAAGCCCATAGGCATCCATGGGGTTGACCTGGGGAGCGAAAATCCCCATAGGCATCCATGGGGTTGACCTGGGGAGCGAAAATCCCCATAGGCATACGTGGGGTTGACCTGGTGCCCGCCCCCCCCACGGAAGTCCGTATGAGGTTTTTGAAACGGGCCTTGCCCGGGCCTTCGATCCAGGAGGGCGGACACTTTCGGCGGTTCGTCCCGGTGGCTGGGCCGGGTGCCGCATCTACAATATAGCCAAGAAACGTTCGCGGAGATTTTCGAGAACACGTTTTTAAGGACCCTCAATGCCCATGTTCGGTTCCAGAAAGCCGGTCAGAGGGATCTTCGGGGCAGAACCCTGCCGTGTTGAGGGGCCAAACCCGAGTTTGGAGCCAGGTCAACGGGGAAAACCGGAAAAGGGCCGGAGAAGGCGGTCAGGCCGGGCGAGAGTTCCAGGAGCTCGGCCACAATTCCGATTTCGTCCCGGTCAAGGGCTCCGTGGAAGGGCAGCCCGGGGGCGGGTCCAAGGGCCCCGGCAGGGACCCGGGCCTCCGGGGTCGGAGCCCAGGCACCCCGCCGAGGGGTGGTCGTCCCGGGCCAAGGCGGCGGGAGCCCGGGCAGGACTCCGCGGGGCAGGCCGGGCGGGAGTTCCAGGAGCCCGGCCGCGATTCCGACTTCTCCCCGGTGCCCTGCCCGGAGGCCGGGCAGGTCCGGGGGCCTTCGGCGCGGGCGGCGGGCTGCTCCCGCGGGGGAGACGAGCCGTGCTGGGCCCCGGGAGGGAGGCCCGGGGTCGACCTGGCGCCGGGGCTCCGGCCCTGGAAGTCCCGATGAGGTTTTTCAAACGGCCCGTGCCCGGGCCTTCGCTCCAGGAGGGCGGACACTTTCGGCGGTTGCCCCCGGTGGCTGGGCCGGGTGCCGCATCTACAATATTGCCAGGAAAGGTCCGCGGAGATTTTCGGGGACACGGTTTTCGGGACCCTAGTTGCCCATCTTGGGTTCCAGGAGGTCGGGCAGGGGTACCTCCGGGACCGGACCGTGCTGCAGGAGGGGCTCAACCCCGGGTTTGGCTCCATGTCGACTGGAGCTCCGGCCCAGGGGCGGGCCGGGCGAGAGTTCCAGGAGCCCGGCCGCGATTCCGGCTTCTCCCCGGTGCCCTGCCCGGAGGCCGGGCAGGTCCGGGGGCCTTCGGCGCGGGCGGCGGGCTGCTCCCGCGGGGGAGACGAGCCTCTCTGGGGCCCGGGAGGTTGGCCCTGGGTCGACCTGGCGCCGGGGCTCGGGCTCCGGAAGTCCGTATGAGGTTTTTCAAACGGGCCTTGCCCGGGCCTTCGCTCCAGGAGGGCGGACACTTTCGGCGGTTGCCCCCGGCGGCTGGGCCGGGTGCCGCATCTACAATATTGCCAGGAAAGGTTCGCGGAGATTTTCGAGGACACGGGTTTCGGGACCCTAGATGCCCATCTTGGGTTCCAGGAGCTCGGACGGAGGAACCTCCGGGGCCGGACCGTTCCGAAGGAGGGGGTCAAAACCGAGTTTGGCTCCATGTCGACTGGAGCTCCGGCCCCGGGGCGGGCCGGGCGGCCTGCCCGGCGAGAGTTCCAGGAGCCCGGCCGCGATTCCGGCTTCTCCCCGGTGCCCTGCCCGGAGGCCGGGCGGGCCCGGGGGCCTTCGGCGCGGGCGGCAGGCGGCTTCCGCGGCGGAGACGAGCCTCTCTGGGGCCCGGGAGGTGGGCCCTGGGTCGACCTGCCGCCGGGGCTCGGGCTCCGGAAGTCCGTATGAGGTTTTTCAAACGGGCCTTGCCCGGGTCTTCGCTCCAGGAGGGCGGACACTTTCGGCGGTTGCCCCCGGCGGCTGGGCCGGGTGCCGCATCTACAATATTGCCAGGAAAGGTTCGCGGAGATTTTCGAGGACACGGGTTTCGGGACCCTAGATGCCCATCTTGGGTTCCAGGAGGCCGGACGGAGGAACCTCCGGGGCCGGACCGTGCTGCAGGAGAGGTTCAACCCCGAGTTTGGCTCCATGTCGACTGGAGCTCCGGCCCGGGGGGCGGGCCGGGCGGCCTGGCCGGGCGAGAGTTCCAGGAGCCCGGCCGCGATTCCTACTTCTCCCCGGTGCCCTGCCCGGAGGCCGGGCGGGTCCGGGGGCCTTCGGCGCGGGCAGCGGGCTGCTCCCGCGGGGGAGACGAGCCGCCCTAACGCCCGGGAGGGAGGCCCGGGGTCGACCTGGCTCCCGAGCTCCGGCCCTGGAAGTCCGTATGAGGATTTTCAAACGGGCCGTGCCCGGGCCTTCGCTCCAGGAGGCCGGACACTTTCGGCGGTTGCTCCCGGCGGCTGGGCCGGGTGCCACATCTACAATATTGCCAGGAAAGGTCCGCGGAGATTTTCGGGGACACGGTTTTCGGGACCCTAGATGCCCATCTTGGGTTCCAGGAGGTCGGACGGAGGAACCTCCGGGGCCGGACCGTGCTGCAGGAGAGGTTCAACCGCGAGTTTGGCTCCATGTCGACTGGAGCTCCGGCCCAGGGGCGGGCCGAGCGGCTTGGCCGGGCGAGAGTTCCAGGAGCCCGGCCGCGATTCCTACTTCTCCCCGGTGCCCTGCCCGGAGGCCGGGCGGGTCCGGGGGCCTTCGGCGCGGGCAGCGGGCTGCTCCCGCGGGGGAGACGAGCCGTGCTGGGCCCCGGGAGGGAGGCCCGCGGTCGACCTGGCGCCTGGGCTCCGGCCCTGGAAGTCCGTATGAGGTTTTTCAAACGGGCCTTGCCCGGGCCTTCGCTCCAGGAGGGCGGACACTTTCGGCGGTTGCCCCCGGTGGCTGGGCCGGGTGCCGCATCTACAATATTGCCAGGAAAGGTTCGCGGAGATTTTCGGGGACACGGATTTCGGGACCCTAGATGCCCATCTTGGGTTCCAGGAGGTCGGACGGAGGAACCTCCGGGGCCGGACCGTGCTGCAGGAGGGGGTCAAAACCGAGTTTGGCTCCATGTCGACTGGAGCTCCGGCCCGGGGGGCGGGCCGGGCGGGCAGGCCGGGCGAGAGTTCCAGGAACCCGGCCGCGATTCCGGCTTCGACCCGGTCGACTGCACGGCGGGCGTGCAGGCCGGGGGGCGACTCGCAGGGGCCCTTCCAGGCTGCGGGGCCCAGCGGTTGGAGCCCGGCTACCCCGGCGAAGGGGCGGAAGAACCTGCACGGCGCGGCGGGAGAACCCGGCATGCTTCCGCGGGGCAGGCCGGGCAGGAGTTCCAGGAGCCCGGCCACGATTCCTACTTCTCCCCGGTGCCCTGCCCGGAGGCCGGGCGGGCCCGGGGGCCTTCGGCGCGGGCATCAGGCGGCTTCCGCGGCGGAGACGTGCCTCTCTGGGGCCCGGGAGGTTGGCCCTGGGTCGACCTGGCGCCCGGGCTCGCGCTCCGGAAGTCCGTATGAGGTTTTTCAAACGGGCCTTGCCCGGGCCTTCGCTCCAGGAGGGCGGACACTTTCGGCGGTTGCCCCCGGTGGCTGGGCCGGGTGCCGCATCTACAATATTGCCAGGAAAGGTTCGCGGAGATTTTCGGGGACACGGATTTCGGGACCCTAGATGCCCATCTTGGGTTCCAGGAGGTCGGACGGGCGAACCTGCGGGGCCGGACCGTGCTGCAGGAGGGGGTCAAAACCGAGTTTGGCTCCATGTCGACTGGCGCTCCGGCCCGGGGGGCGGGCCGGGCGGGCAGGCCGGGCGAGAGTTCCAGGAACCCGGCCGCGATTCCGGCTTCGACCCGGTCGACTGCACGGCGGGCGTGCAGGCCGGCGGCGACTCGCAGGGCCCCTTCCAGGCAGCGGGGCCCAGCGGTTGGAGCCCGGCTACCCCGGCGAGGGGCGGAAGAACCTGCACGGCGCGGCCGGAGAACCCGGCATGCTTCCGCGTGGCAGGCCGGGCAGGAGTTCCAGGAGCCCGTCCACGATTCCTACTTCTCCCCGGTGCCCTGCCCGGAGGCCGGGCGGGCCCGGGGGCCTTCGCCGCGGGCGGCGGGCGGCTTCCGCGGCGGAGACGAGCCTCTCTGGGGCCCGGGAGGTCGGCCCTGGGTCGACCTGGCGCCGGGGCTCGGGCTCCGGAAGTCCGTATGAGGTTTTTCAAACGGGCCTTGCCCGGGCCTTCGTTCCAGGAGGGCGGACACTTTCGGCGGTTGCCCCCGGCGGCTGGGCCGGGTGCCGCATCTACAATATTGCCAGGAAAGGTTCGCGGAGATTTTCGGGGACACGGATTTCGGGACCCTAGATGCCCATCTTGGGTTCCAGGAGGTCGGAGGGAGGAACCTCCGGGGCCGGACCGTGCTGCAGGAGGGGGTCAAAACCGAGTTTGGCTCCATGTCGACTGGCGCTCCGGCCCGGGGGGCGGGCCGGGCGGGCAGGCCGGGCGAGAGTTCCAGGAACCCGGCCGCGATTCCGGCTTCGACCCGGTCGACTGCACGGCGGGCGTGCAGGCCGGCGGCGACTCGCAGGGCCCCTTCCACGCTGCGGGGCCCAGCGGTTGGAGCCCGGCTACCCCGGCGAGGGGCGGAAGAACCTGCACGGCGCGGCGGGAGAACCCGGCATGCTTCCGCGGGGCAGGCCGGGCAGGAGTTCCAGGAGCCCGGCCACGATTCCTACTTCTCCCCGGTGCCCTGCCCGGAGGCCGGGCGGGCCCGGGGGCCTTCGCCGCGGGCGGCGGGCGGCTTCCGCGGCGGAGACGAGCCTCTCTGGGGCCCGGGAGGTCGGCCCTGGGTCGACCTGGCGCCGGGGCTCGCGCTCCGGAAGTCCGTATGAGGTTTTTGAAACGGGCCTTGCCCGGGCCTTCGCTCCAGGAGGGCGGACACTTTCGGCGGTTGCCCCCGGTGGCTGGGCCGGGTGCCGCATCTACAATATTGCCAGGAAAGGTTCGCGGAGATTTTCGGGGACACGGATTTCGGGACCCTAGATGCCCATCTTGGGTTCCAGGAGGTCGGACGGAGGAACCTCCGGGGCCGGACCGTGCTGCAGGAGGGGGTCAAAACCGAGTTTGGCTCCATGTCGACTGGAGCCCCGGCCCGGGGGGCGGGCCGGGCGGGCAGGCCGGGCGAGAGTTCCAGGAACCCGGCCGCGATTCCGGCTTCGACCCGGTCGACTGCACGGCGGGCGTGCAGGCCGGGGGGCGACTCGCAGGGGCCCTTCCACGCTGCGGGGCCCAGCGGTTGGAGCCCGGCTACCCCGGCGAGGGGCGGAAGAACCTGCACGGCGCGGCGGGAGAACCCGGCATGCTTCCGCGGGGCAGGCCGGGCAGGAGTTCCAGGAGCCCGGCCACGATTCCTACTTCTCCCCGGTGCCCTGCCCGGAGGCCGGGCGGGCCCGGGGGCCTTCGGCGCGGGCGGCGGGCGGCTTCCGCGGCGGAGACGAGCCTCTCTGGGGCCCGGGAGGTCGGCCCTGGGTCGACCTGGCGCCGGGGCTCGGGCTCCGGAAGTCCGTATGAGGTTTTTGAAACGGGCCTTGCCCGGGCCTTCGCTCCAGGAGGGCGGACACTTTCGGCGGTTGCCCCCGGTGGCTGGGCCGGGTGCCGCATCTACAATATTGCCAGGAAAGGTTCGCGGAGATTTTCGGGGACACGGATTTCGGGACCCTGGATGCCCATCTTGGGTTCCAGGAGGTCGGACGGAGGAACCTCCGGGGCCGGACCGTGCTGCAGGAGGGGGTCAAAACCGAGTTTGGCTCCATGTCGACTGGCGCCCCGGCCCGGGGGGCGGGCCGGGCGGGCAGGCCGGGCGAGAGTTCCAGGAACCCGGCCGCGATTCCGGCTTCGACCCGGTCGACTGCACGGCGGGCGTGCAGGCCGGCGGCGACTCGCAGGGCCCCTTCCACGCTGCGGGGCCCAGCGGTTGGAGCCCGGCTACCCCGGCGAGGGGCGGAAGAACCTGCACGGCGCGGCGGGAGAACCCGGCATGCTTCCGCGGGGCAGGCCGGGCAGGAGTTCCAGGAGCCCGGCCACGATTCCTACTTCTCCCCGGTGCCCTGCCCGGAGGCCGGGCGGGCCCGGGGGCCTTCGCCGCGGGCGGCGGGCGGCTTCCGCGGCGGAGACGAGCCTCTCTGGGGCCCGGGAGGTCGGCCCTGGGTCGACCTGGCGCCGGGGCTCGCGCTCCGGAAGTCCGTATGAGGTTTTTGAAACGGGCCTTGCCCGGGCCTTCGCTCCAGGAGGGCGGACACTTTCGGCGGTTGCCCCCGGTGGCTGGGCCGGGTGCCGCATCTACAATATTGCCAGGAAAGGTTCGCGGAGATTTTCGGGGACACGGATTTCGGGACCCTAGATGCCCATCTTGGGTTCCAGGAGGTCGGACGGAGGAACCTCCGGGGCCGGACCGTGCTGCAGGAGGGGGTCAAAACCGAGTTTGGCTCCAAGTCGACTGGAGCCCCGGCCCGGGGGGCGGGCCGGGCGGGCAGGCCGGGCGAGAGTTCCAGGAACCCGGCCGCGATTCCGGCTTCGACCCGGTCGACTGCACGGCGGGCGTGCAGGCCGGGGGGCGACTCGCAGGGGCCCTTCCACGCTGCGGGGCCCAGCGGTTGGAGCCCGGCTACCCCGGCGAGGGGCGGAAGAACCTGCACGGCGCGGCGGGAGAACCCGGCATGCTTCCGCGGGGCAGGCCGGGCAGGAGTTCCAGGAGCCCGGCCACGATTCCTACTTCTCCCCGGTGCCCTGCGCGGAGGCCGGGCGGGCCCGGGGGCCTTCGGCGCGGGCATCAGGCGGCTTCCGCGGCGGAGACGTGCCTCTCTGGGGCCCGGGAGGTCGGCCCTGGGTCGACCTGGCGCCCGGGCTCGCGCTCCGGAAGTCCGTATGAGGTTTTTCAAACGGGCCTTGCCCGGGCCTTCGCTCCAGGAGGGCGGACACTTTCGGCGGTTGGCCCCGGTGGCTGGGCCGGGTGCCGCATCTACAATATTGCCAAGAAAGGTTCGCGGAGATTTTGGGGGACTCGGTTTTCAGGACCCTAAATGCCCATGTTCGGTTCCAGAAAGTCGGTCAGAGGAACCTCCGGGGCAAAAGAACCGTGCCGCGCTGCCTTGTCAACCGAGCGTGGAGGCAGCGTGCCCCGATCCGGCGGGCCTGGCCGTGCGAGAGTTCCAGGCTCTGGCCCGCGATTCCGGCTCCCGCCCCCCCCCCCGGTGATGGGCTCGGAGGTCGGGCAG
>NW_026775405.1:493614-498614 GCF_030867095.1 Alligator mississippiensis
CCGGCCCTGGAAGTCCCGATGAGGTTTTTCAAACGGCCCGTGCCCGGGCCTTCGCTCCAGGAGGGCGGACACTTTCGGCGGTTGCCCCCGGTGGCTGGGCCGGGTGCCGCATCTACAATATTGCCAGGAAAGGTCCGCGGAGATTTTCGGGGACACGGTTTTCGGGACCCTAGTTGCCCATCTTGGGTTCCAGGAGGTCGGGCAGGGGTACCTCCGGGACCGGACCGTGCTGCAGGAGGGGCTCAACCCCGGGTTTGGCTCCATGTCGACTGGAGCTCCGGCCCAGGGGCGGGCCGGGCGAGAGTTCCAGGAGCCCGGCCGCGATTCCGGCTTCTCCCCGGTGCCCTGCCCGGAGGCCGGGCAGGTCCGGGGGCCTTCGGCGCGGGCGGCGGGCTGCTCCCGCGGGGGAGACGAGCCTCTCTGGGGCCCGGGAGGTTGGCCCTGGGTCGACCTGGCGCCGGGGCTCGGGCTCCGGAAGTCCGTATGAGGTTTTTCAAACGGGCCTTGCCCGGGCCTTCGCTCCAGGAGGGCGGACACTTTCGGCGGTTGCCCCCGGCGGCTGGGCCGGGTGCCGCATCTACAATATTGCCAGGAAAGGTTCGCGGAGATTTTCGAGGACACGGGTTTCGGGACCCTAGATGCCCATCTTGGGTTCCAGGAGCTCGGACGGAGGAACCTCCGGGGCCGGACCGTTCCGAAGGAGGGGGTCAAAACCGAGTTTGGCTCCATGTCGACTGGAGCTCCGGCCCCGGGGCGGGCCGGGCGGCCTGCCCGGCGAGAGTTCCAGGAGCCCGGCCGCGATTCCGGCTTCTCCCCGGTGCCCTGCCCGGAGGCCGGGCGGGCCCGGGGGCCTTCGGCGCGGGCGGCAGGCGGCTTCCGCGGCGGAGACGAGCCTCTCTGGGGCCCGGGAGGTGGGCCCTGGGTCGACCTGCCGCCGGGGCTCGGGCTCCGGAAGTCCGTATGAGGTTTTTCAAACGGGCCTTGCCCGGGTCTTCGCTCCAGGAGGGCGGACACTTTCGGCGGTTGCCCCCGGCGGCTGGGCCGGGTGCCGCATCTACAATATTGCCAGGAAAGGTTCGCGGAGATTTTCGAGGACACGGGTTTCGGGACCCTAGATGCCCATCTTGGGTTCCAGGAGGCCGGACGGAGGAACCTCCGGGGCCGGACCGTGCTGCAGGAGAGGTTCAACCCCGAGTTTGGCTCCATGTCGACTGGAGCTCCGGCCCGGGGGGCGGGCCGGGCGGCCTGGCCGGGCGAGAGTTCCAGGAGCCCGGCCGCGATTCCTACTTCTCCCCGGTGCCCTGCCCGGAGGCCGGGCGGGTCCGGGGGCCTTCGGCGCGGGCAGCGGGCTGCTCCCGCGGGGGAGACGAGCCGCCCTAACGCCCGGGAGGGAGGCCCGGGGTCGACCTGGCTCCCGAGCTCCGGCCCTGGAAGTCCGTATGAGGATTTTCAAACGGGCCGTGCCCGGGCCTTCGCTCCAGGAGGCCGGACACTTTCGGCGGTTGCTCCCGGCGGCTGGGCCGGGTGCCACATCTACAATATTGCCAGGAAAGGTCCGCGGAGATTTTCGGGGACACGGTTTTCGGGACCCTAGATGCCCATCTTGGGTTCCAGGAGGTCGGACGGAGGAACCTCCGGGGCCGGACCGTGCTGCAGGAGAGGTTCAACCGCGAGTTTGGCTCCATGTCGACTGGAGCTCCGGCCCAGGGGCGGGCCGAGCGGCTTGGCCGGGCGAGAGTTCCAGGAGCCCGGCCGCGATTCCTACTTCTCCCCGGTGCCCTGCCCGGAGGCCGGGCGGGTCCGGGGGCCTTCGGCGCGGGCAGCGGGCTGCTCCCGCGGGGGAGACGAGCCGTGCTGGGCCCCGGGAGGGAGGCCCGCGGTCGACCTGGCGCCGGGGCTCCGGCCCTGGAAGTCCGTATGAGGTTTTTCAAACGGGCCTTGCCCGGGCCTTCGCTCCAGGAGGGCGGACACTTTCGGCGGTTGCCCCCGGTGGCTGGGCCGGGTGCCGCATCTACAATATTGCCAGGAAAGGTTCGCGGAGATTTTCGGGGACACGGATTTCGGGACCCTAGATGCCCATCTTGGGTTCCAGGAGGTCGGACGGAGGAACCTCCGGGGCCGGACCGTGCTGCAGGAGGGGGTCAAAACCGAGTTTGGCTCCATGTCGACTGGAGCTCCGGCCCGGGGGGCGGGCCGGGCGGGCAGGCCGGGCGAGAGTTCCAGGAACCCGGCCGCGATTCCGGCTTCGACCCGGTCGACTGCACGGCGGGCGTGCAGGCCGGGGGGCGACTCGCAGGGGCCCTTCCAGGCTGCGGGGCCCAGCGGTTGGAGCCCGGCTACCCCGGCGAAGGGGCGGAAGAACCTGCACGGCGCGGCGGGAGAACCCGGCATGCTTCCGCGGGGCAGGCCGGGCAGGAGTTCCAGGAGCCCGGCCACGATTCCTACTTCTCCCCGGTGCCCTGCCCGGAGGCCGGGCGGGCCCGGGGGCCTTCGGCGCGGGCATCAGGCGGCTTCCGCGGCGGAGACGTGCCTCTCTGGGGCCCGGGAGGTTGGCCCTGGGTCGACCTGGCGCCCGGGCTCGCGCTCCGGAAGTCCGTATGAGGTTTTTCAAACGGGCCTTGCCCGGGCCTTCGCTCCAGGAGGGCGGACACTTTCGGCGGTTGCCCCCGGTGGCTGGGCCGGGTGCCGCATCTACAATATTGCCAGGAAAGGTTCGCGGAGATTTTCGGGGACACGGATTTCGGGACCCTAGATGCCCATCTTGGGTTCCAGGAGGTCGGACGGGCGAACCTGCGGGGCCGGACCGTGCTGCAGGAGGGGGTCAAAACCGAGTTTGGCTCCATGTCGACTGGCGCTCCGGCCCGGGGGGCGGGCCGGGCGGGCAGGCCGGGCGAGAGTTCCAGGAACCCGGCCGCGATTCCGGCTTCGACCCGGTCGACTGCACGGCGGGCGTGCAGGCCGGCGGCGACTCGCAGGGCCCCTTCCAGGCAGCGGGGCCCAGCGGTTGGAGCCCGGCTACCCCGGCGAGGGGCGGAAGAACCTGCACGGCGCGGCCGGAGAACCCGGCATGCTTCCGCGTGGCAGGCCGGGCAGGAGTTCCAGGAGCCCGTCCACGATTCCTACTTCTCCCCGGTGCCCTGCCCGGAGGCCGGGCGGGCCCGGGGGCCTTCGCCGCGGGCGGCGGGCGGCTTCCGCGGCGGAGACGAGCCTCTCTGGGGCCCGGGAGGTCGGCCCTGGGTCGACCTGGCGCCGGGGCTCGGGCTCCGGAAGTCCGTATGAGGTTTTTCAAACGGGCCTTGCCCGGGCCTTCGTTCCAGGAGGGCGGACACTTTCGGCGGTTGCCCCCGGCGGCTGGGCCGGGTGCCGCATCTACAATATTGCCAGGAAAGGTTCGCGGAGATTTTCGGGGACACGGATTTCGGGACCCTAGATGCCCATCTTGGGTTCCAGGAGGTCGGAGGGAGGAACCTCCGGGGCCGGACCGTGCTGCAGGAGGGGGTCAAAACCGAGTTTGGCTCCAAGTCGACTGGAGCTCCGGCCCGGGGGGCGGGCCGGGCGGGCAGGCCGGGCGAGAGTTCCAGGAACCCGGCCGCGATTCCGGCTTCGACCCGGTCGACTGCACGGCGGGCGTGCAGGCCGGGGGGCGACTCGCAGGGGCCCTTCCAGGCTGCGGGGCCCAGCGGTTGGAGCCCGGCTACCCCGGCGAGGGGCGGAAGAACCTGCACGGCGCGGCGGGAGAACCCGGCATGCTTCCGCGTGGCAGGCCGGGCAGGAGTTCCAGGAGCCCGGCCACGATTCCTACTTCTCCCCGGTGCCCTGCCCGGAGGCCGGGCGGGCCCGGGGGCCTTCGGCGCGGGCGGCGGGCGGCTTCCGCGGCGGAGACGAGCCTCTCTGGGGCCCGGGAGGTCGGCCCTGGGTCGACCTGGCGCCGGGGCTCGGGCTCCGGAAGTCCGTATGAGGTTTTTGAAACGGGCCTTGCCCGGGCCTTCGCTCCAGGAGGGCGGACACTTTCGGCGGTTGCCCCCGGTGGCTGGGCCGGGTGCCGCATCTACAATATTGCCAGGAAAGGTTCGCGGAGATTTTCGGGGACACGGATTTCGGGACCCTAGATGCCCATCTTGGGTTCCAGGAGGTCGGACGGAGGAACCTCCGGGGCCGGACCGTGCTGCAGGAGGGGGTCAAAACCGAGTTTGGCTCCATGTCGACTGGAGCCCCGGCCCGGGGGGCGGGCCGGGCGGGCAGGCCGGGCGAGAGTTCCAGGAACCCGGCCGCGATTCCGGCTTCGACCCGGTCGACTGCACGGCGGGCGTGCAGGCCGGGGGGCGACTCGCAGGGGCCCTTCCACGCTGCGGGGCCCAGCGGTTGGAGCCCGGCTACCCCGGCGAGGGGCGGAAGAACCTGCACGGCGCGGCGGGAGAACCCGGCATGCTTCCGCGGGGCAGGCCGGGCAGGAGTTCCAGGAGCCCGGCCACGATTCCTACTTCTCCCCGGTGCCCTGCCCGGAGGCCGGGCGGGCCCGGGGGCCTTCGGCGCGGGCGGCGGGCGGCTTCCGCGGCGGAGACGAGCCTCTCTGGGGCCCGGGAGGTCGGCCCTGGGTCGACCTGGCGCCGGGGCTCGGGCTCCGGAAGTCCGTATGAGGTTTTTGAAACGGGCCTTGCCCGGGCCTTCGCTCCAGGAGGGCGGACACTTTCGGCGGTTGCCCCCGGTGGCTGGGCCGGGTGCCGCATCTACAATATTGCCAGGAAAGGTTCGCGGAGATTTTCGGGGACACGGATTTCGGGACCCTGGATGCCCATCTTGGGTTCCAGGAGGTCGGACGGAGGAACCTCCGGGGCCGGACCGTGCTGCAGGAGGGGGTCAAAACCGAGTTTGGCTCCATGTCGACTGGCGCCCCGGCCCGGGGGGCGGGCCGGGCGGGCAGGCCGGGCGAGAGTTCCAGGAACCCGGCCGCGATTCCGGCTTCGACCCGGTCGACTGCACGGCGGGCGTGCAGGCCGGCG
>NW_026775405.1:511114-518614 GCF_030867095.1 Alligator mississippiensis
TGGGGTGGAGCTGGGGAGCGAAAAAGCCCCTAGGAATACATGGGGTTGACCTGGGGACCGAGAAAGCCCATAGGAACACATGGGGTTGACCTGGGGACCGAAAAAGCCCATAGCAACACATGGGGCTGACCTGGGGACCGAAAGAGCCCATCGGCATCCATGGGGGGGAGCTGGGGAGCGGAAAAGCCCCTAGGAATACATGGGGTGGAGCTGGGGAGCGAAAAAACCCCTAGGAATACTTGGGGGGGAGCTGGGGAGCGAAAAAGCCCTTAGGAATACATGGGGGGGGAGCTGGGGAGCGGAAAAGCCCCTAGGAATACATGGGGGGGAGCTGGGGAGCGAAAAAGCCCCTAGGAATACTTGGGGTGGAGCTGGGGACCGAAAAAGCCCTTAGGAATACATGGGGTGGAGCTGGGGAGCGAAAAAGCCCCTAGGAATACTTGGGGTTGAGCTGGGGACTGAAAATCCCCATAGGAATAAATGGGGTTGACCTGGGGAGCGGAAAAGCCCCTAGGAATACTTGGGGTGGAGCTGGGGACCGAAAAAGCCCATAGGCATCCATGGGGTTGACCTGGGGAGCGAAAATCCCCATAGGCATCCATGGGGTTGACCTGGGGAGCGAAAATCCCCATAGGCATACGTGGGGTTGACCTGGTGCCCGCCCCCCCCACGGAAGTCCGTATGAGGTTTTTGAAACGGGCCTTGCCCGGGCCTTCGATCCAGGAGGGCGGACACTTTCGGCGGTTCGTCCCGGTGGCTGGGCCGGGTGCCGCATCTACAATATAGCCAAGAAACGTTCGCGGAGATTTTCGAGAACACGTTTTTAAGGACCCTCAATGCCCATGTTCGGTTCCAGAAAGCCGGTCAGAGGGATCTTCGGGGCAGAACCCTGCCGTGTTGAGGGGCCAAACCCGAGTTTGGAGCCAGGTCAACGGGGAAAACCGGAAAAGGGCCGGAGAAGGCGGTCAGGCCGGGCGAGAGTTCCAGGAGCTCGGCCACAATTCCGATTTCGTCCCGGTCAAGGGCTCCGTGGAAGGGCAGCCCGGGGGCGGGTCCAAGGGCCCCGGCAGGGACCCGGGCCTCCGGGGTCGGAGCCCAGGCACCCCGCCGAGGGGTGGTCGTCCCGGGCCAAGGCGGCGGGAGCCCGGGCAGGACTCCGCGGGGCAGGCCGGGCGGGAGTTCCAGGAGCCCGGCCGCGATTCCGACTTCTCCCCGGTGCCCTGCCCGGAGGCCGGGCAGGTCCGGGGGCCTTCGGCGCGGGCGGCGGGCTGCTCCCGCGGGGGAGACGAGCCGTGCTGGGCCCCGGGAGGGAGGCCCGGGGTCGACCTGGCGCCGGGGCTCCGGCCCTGGAAGTCCCGATGAGGTTTTTCAAACGGCCCGTGCCCGGGCCTTCGCTCCAGGAGGGCGGACACTTTCGGCGGTTGCCCCCGGTGGCTGGGCCGGGTGCCGCATCTACAATATTGCCAGGAAAGGTCCGCGGAGATTTTCGGGGACACGGTTTTCGGGACCCTAGTTGCCCATCTTGGGTTCCAGGAGGTCGGGCAGGGGTACCTCCGGGACCGGACCGTGCTGCAGGAGGGGCTCAACCCCGGGTTTGGCTCCATGTCGACTGGAGCTCCGGCCCAGGGGCGGGCCGGGCGAGAGTTCCAGGAGCCCGGCCGCGATTCCGGCTTCTCCCCGGTGCCCTGCCCGGAGGCCGGGCAGGTCCGGGGGCCTTCGGCGCGGGCGGCGGGCTGCTCCCGCGGGGGAGACGAGCCTCTCTGGGGCCCGGGAGGTTGGCCCTGGGTCGACCTGGCGCCGGGGCTCGGGCTCCGGAAGTCCGTATGAGGTTTTTCAAACGGGCCTTGCCCGGGCCTTCGCTCCAGGAGGGCGGACACTTTCGGCGGTTGCCCCCGGCGGCTGGGCCGGGTGCCGCATCTACAATATTGCCAGGAAAGGTTCGCGGAGATTTTCGAGGACACGGGTTTCGGGACCCTAGATGCCCATCTTGGGTTCCAGGAGCTCGGACGGAGGAACCTCCGGGGCCGGACCGTTCCGAAGGAGGGGGTCAAAACCGAGTTTGGCTCCATGTCGACTGGAGCTCCGGCCCCGGGGCGGGCCGGGCGGCCTGCCCGGCGAGAGTTCCAGGAGCCCGGCCGCGATTCCGGCTTCTCCCCGGTGCCCTGCCCGGAGGCCGGGCGGGCCCGGGGGCCTTCGGCGCGGGCGGCAGGCGGCTTCCGCGGCGGAGACGAGCCTCTCTGGGGCCCGGGAGGTGGGCCCTGGGTCGACCTGCCGCCGGGGCTCGGGCTCCGGAAGTCCGTATGAGGTTTTTCAAACGGGCCTTGCCCGGGTCTTCGCTCCAGGAGGGCGGACACTTTCGGCGGTTGCCCCCGGCGGCTGGGCCGGGTGCCGCATCTACAATATTGCCAGGAAAGGTTCGCGGAGATTTTCGAGGACACGGGTTTCGGGACCCTAGATGCCCATCTTGGGTTCCAGGAGGCCGGACGGAGGAACCTCCGGGGCCGGACCGTGCTGCAGGAGAGGTTCAACCCCGAGTTTGGCTCCATGTCGACTGGAGCTCCGGCCCGGGGGGCGGGCCGGGCGGCCTGGCCGGGCGAGAGTTCCAGGAGCCCGGCCGCGATTCCTACTTCTCCCCGGTGCCCTGCCCGGAGGCCGGGCGGGTCCGGGGGCCTTCGGCGCGGGCAGCGGGCTGCTCCCGCGGGGGAGACGAGCCGCCCTAACGCCCGGGAGGGAGGCCCGGGGTCGACCTGGCTCCCGAGCTCCGGCCCTGGAAGTCCGTATGAGGATTTTCAAACGGGCCGTGCCCGGGCCTTCGCTCCAGGAGGCCGGACACTTTCGGCGGTTGCTCCCGGCGGCTGGGCCGGGTGCCACATCTACAATATTGCCAGGAAAGGTCCGCGGAGATTTTCGGGGACACGGTTTTCGGGACCCTAGATGCCCATCTTGGGTTCCAGGAGGTCGGACGGAGGAACCTCCGGGGCCGGACCGTGCTGCAGGAGAGGTTCAACCGCGAGTTTGGCTCCATGTCGACTGGAGCTCCGGCCCAGGGGCGGGCCGAGCGGCTTGGCCGGGCGAGAGTTCCAGGAGCCCGGCCGCGATTCCTACTTCTCCCCGGTGCCCTGCCCGGAGGCCGGGCGGGTCCGGGGGCCTTCGGCGCGGGCAGCGGGCTGCTCCCGCGGGGGAGACGAGCCGTGCTGGGCCCCGGGAGGGAGGCCCGCGGTCGACCTGGCGCCGGGGCTCCGGCCCTGGAAGTCCGTATGAGGTTTTTCAAACGGGCCTTGCCCGGGCCTTCGCTCCAGGAGGGCGGACACTTTCGGCGGTTGCCCCCGGCGGCTGGGCCGGGTGCCGCATCTACAATATTGCCAGGAAAGGTTCGCGGAGATTTTCGGGGACACGGATTTCGGGACCCTAGATGCCCATCTTGGGTTCCAGGAGGTCGGACGGAGGAACCTCCGGGGCCGGACCGTGCTGCAGGAGGGGGTCAAAACCGAGTTTGGCTCCATGTCGACTGGAGCTCCGGCCCGGGGGGCGGGCCGGGCGGGCAGGCCGGGCGAGAGTTCCAGGAACCCGGCCGCGATTCCGGCTTCGACCCGGTCGACTGCACGGCGGGCGTGCAGGCCGGGGGGCGACTCGCAGGGGCCCTTCCAGGCTGCGGGGCCCAGCGGTTGGAGCCCGGCTACCCCGGCGAAGGGGCGGAAGAACCTGCACGGCGCGGCGGGAGAACCCGGCATGCTTCCGCGGGGCAGGCCGGGCAGGAGTTCCAGGAGCCCGGCCACGATTCCTACTTCTCCCCGGTGCCCTGCCCGGAGGCCGGGCGGGCCCGGGGGCCTTCGGCGCGGGCATCAGGCGGCTTCCGCGGCGGAGACGTGCCTCTCTGGGGCCCGGGAGGTTGGCCCTGGGTCGACCTGGCGCCCGGGCTCGCGCTCCGGAAGTCCGTATGAGGTTTTTCAAACGGGCCTTGCCCGGGCCTTCGCTCCAGGAGGGCGGACACTTTCGGCGGTTGCCCCCGGTGGCTGGGCCGGGTGCCGCATCTACAATATTGCCAGGAAAGGTTCGCGGAGATTTTCGGGGACACGGATTTCGGGACCCTAGATGCCCATCTTGGGTTCCAGGAGGTCGGACGGGCGAACCTGCGGGGCCGGACCGTGCTGCAGGAGGGGGTCAAAACCGAGTTTGGCTCCATGTCGACTGGCGCTCCGGCCCGGGGGGCGGGCCGGGCGGGCAGGCCGGGCGAGAGTTCCAGGAACCCGGCCGCGATTCCGGCTTCGACCCGGTCGACTGCACGGCGGGCGTGCAGGCCGGCGGCGACTCGCAGGGCCCCTTCCAGGCAGCGGGGCCCAGCGGTTGGAGCCCGGCTACCCCGGCGAGGGGCGGAAGAACCTGCACGGCGCGGCCGGAGAACCCGGCATGCTTCCGCGTGGCAGGCCGGGCAGGAGTTCCAGGAGCCCGTCCACGATTCCTACTTCTCCCCGGTGCCCTGCCCGGAGGCCGGGCGGGCCCGGGGGCCTTCGCCGCGGGCGGCGGGCGGCTTCCGCGGCGGAGACGAGCCTCTCTGGGGCCCGGGAGGTCGGCCCTGGGTCGACCTGGCGCCGGGGCTCGGGCTCCGGAAGTCCGTATGAGGTTTTTCAAACGGGCCTTGCCCGGGCCTTCGTTCCAGGAGGGCGGACACTTTCGGCGGTTGCCCCCGGCGGCTGGGCCGGGTGCCGCATCTACAATATTGCCAGGAAAGGTTCGCGGAGATTTTCGGGGACACGGATTTCGGGACCCTAGATGCCCATCTTGGGTTCCAGGAGGTCGGAGGGAGGAACCTCCGGGGCCGGACCGTGCTGCAGGAGGGGGTCAAAACCGAGTTTGGCTCCAAGTCGACTGGAGCTCCGGCCCGGGGGGCGGGCCGGGCGGGCAGGCCGGGCGAGAGTTCCAGGAACCCGGCCGCGATTCCGGCTTCGACCCGGTCGACTGCACGGCGGGCGTGCAGGCCGGGGGGCGACTCGCAGGGGCCCTTCCAGGCTGCGGGGCCCAGCGGTTGGAGCCCGGCTACCCCGGCGAGGGGCGGAAGAACCTGCACGGCGCGGCGGGAGAACCCGGCATGCTTCCGCGTGGCAGGCCGGGCAGGAGTTCCAGGAGCCCGGCCACGATTCCTACTTCTCCCCGGTGCCCTGCCCGGAGGCCGGGCGGGCCCGGGGGCCTTCGGCGCGGGCGGCGGGCGGCTTCCGCGGCGGAGACGAGCCTCTCTGGGGCCCGGGAGGTCGGCCCTGGGTCGACCTGGCGCCGGGGCTCGGGCTCCGGAAGTCCGTATGAGGTTTTTGAAACGGGCCTTGCCCGGGCCTTCGCTCCAGGAGGGCGGACACTTTCGGCGGTTGCCCCCGGTGGCTGGGCCGGGTGCCGCATCTACAATATTGCCAGGAAAGGTTCGCGGAGATTTTCGGGGACACGGATTTCGGGACCCTAGATGCCCATCTTGGGTTCCAGGAGGTCGGACGGAGGAACCTCCGGGGCCGGACCGTGCTGCAGGAGGGGGTCAAAACCGAGTTTGGCTCCATGTCGACTGGAGCCCCGGCCCGGGGGGCGGGCCGGGCGGGCAGGCCGGGCGAGAGTTCCAGGAACCCGGCCGCGATTCCGGCTTCGACCCGGTCGACTGCACGGCGGGCGTGCAGGCCGGGGGGCGACTCGCAGGGGCCCTTCCACGCTGCGGGGCCCAGCGGTTGGAGCCCGGCTACCCCGGCGAGGGGCGGAAGAACCTGCACGGCGCGGCGGGAGAACCCGGCATGCTTCCGCGGGGCAGGCCGGGCAGGAGTTCCAGGAGCCCGGCCACGATTCCTACTTCTCCCCGGTGCCCTGCCCGGAGGCCGGGCGGGCCCGGGGGCCTTCGGCGCGGGCGGCGGGCGGCTTCCGCGGCGGAGACGAGCCTCTCTGGGGCCCGGGAGGTCGGCCCTGGGTCGACCTGGCGCCGGGGCTCGGGCTCCGGAAGTCCGTATGAGGTTTTTGAAACGGGCCTTGCCCGGGCCTTCGCTCCAGGAGGGCGGACACTTTCGGCGGTTGCCCCCGGTGGCTGGGCCGGGTGCCGCATCTACAATATTGCCAGGAAAGGTTCGCGGAGATTTTCGGGGACACGGATTTCGGGACCCTGGATGCCCATCTTGGGTTCCAGGAGGTCGGACGGAGGAACCTCCGGGGCCGGACCGTGCTGCAGGAGGGGGTCAAAACCGAGTTTGGCTCCATGTCGACTGGCGCCCCGGCCCGGGGGGCGGGCCGGGCGGGCAGGCCGGGCGAGAGTTCCAGGAACCCGGCCGCGATTCCGGCTTCGACCCGGTCGACTGCACGGCGGGCGTGCAGGCCGGCGGCGACTCGCAGGGCCCCTTCCACGCTGCGGGGCCCAGCGGTTGGAGCCCGGCTACCCCGGCGAGGGGCGGAAGAACCTGCACGGCGCGGCGTGAGAACCCGGCATGCTTCCGCGGGGCAGGCCGGGCAGGAGTTCCAGGAGCCCGGCCACGATTCCTACTTCTCCCCGGTGCCCTGCCCGGAGGCCGGGCGGGCCCGGGGGCCTTCGCCGCGGGCGGCGGGCGGCTTCCGCGGCGGAGACGAGCCTCTCTGGGGCCCGGGAGGTCGGCCCTGGGTCGACCTGGCGCCGGGGCTCGCGCTCCGGAAGTCCGTATGAGGTTTTTGAAACGGGCCTTGCCCGGGCCTTCGCTCCAGGAGGGCGGACACTTTCGGCGGTTGCCCCCGGTGGCTGGGCCGGGTGCCGCATCTACAATATTGCCAGGAAAGGTTCGCGGAGATTTTCGGGGACACGGATTTCGGGACCCTAGATGCCCATCTTGGGTTCCAGGAGGTCGGACGGAGGAACCTCCGGGGCCGGACCGTGCTGCAGGAGGGGGTCAAAACCGAGTTTGGCTCCAAGTCGACTGGAGCCCCGGCCCGGGGGGCGGGCCGGGCGGGCAGGCCGGGCGAGAGTTCCAGGAACCCGGCCGCGATTCCGGCTTCGACCCGGTCGACTGCACGGCGGGCGTGCAGGCCGGGGGGCGACTCGCAGGGGCCCTTCCACGCTGCGGGGCCCAGCGGTTGGAGCCCGGCTACCCCGGCGAGGGGCGGAAGAACCTGCACGGCGCGGCGGGAGAACCCGGCATGCTTCCGCGGGGCAGGCCGGGCAGGAGTTCCAGGAGCCCGGCCACGATTCCTACTTCTCCCCGGTGCCCTGCGCGGAGGCCGGGCGGGCCCGGGGGCCTTCGGCGCGGGCATCAGGCGGCTTCCGCGGCGGAGACGTGCCTCTCTGGGGCCCGGGAGGTCGGCCCTGGGTCGACCTGGCGCCCGGGCTCGCGCTCCGGAAGTCCGTATGAGGTTTTTCAAACGGGCCTTGCCCGGGCCTTCGCTCCAGGAGGGCGGACACTTTCGGCGGTTGGCCCCGGTGGCTGGGCCGGGTGCCGCATCTACAATATTGCCAAGAAAGGTTCGCGGAGATTTTGGGGGACTCGGTTTTCAGGACCCTAAATGCCCATGTTCGGT
>NW_026775405.1:531114-536114 GCF_030867095.1 Alligator mississippiensis
GGGGCAGGCCGGGCGGGAGTTCCAGGAGCCCGGCCGCGATTCCGACTTCTCCCCGGTGCCCTGCCCGGAGGCCGGGCAGGTCCGGGGGCCTTCGGCGCGGGCGGCGGGCTGCTCCCGCGGGGGAGACGAGCCGTGCTGGGCCCCGGGAGGGAGGCCCGGGGTCGACCTGGCGCCGGGGCTCCGGCCCTGGAAGTCCCGATGAGGTTTTTCAAACGGCCCGTGCCCGGGCCTTCGCTCCAGGAGGGCGGACACTTTCGGCGGTTGCCCCCGGTGGCTGGGCCGGGTGCCGCATCTACAATATTGCCAGGAAAGGTCCGCGGAGATTTTCGGGGACACGGTTTTCGGGACCCTAGTTGCCCATCTTGGGTTCCAGGAGGTCGGGCAGGGGTACCTCCGGGACCGGACCGTGCTGCAGGAGGGGCTCAACCCCGGGTTTGGCTCCATGTCGACTGGAGCTCCGGCCCAGGGGCGGGCCGGGCGAGAGTTCCAGGAGCCCGGCCGCGATTCCGGCTTCTCCCCGGTGCCCTGCCCGGAGGCCGGGCAGGTCCGGGGGCCTTCGGCGCGGGCGGCGGGCTGCTCCCGCGGGGGAGACGAGCCTCTCTGGGGCCCGGGAGGTTGGCCCTGGGTCGACCTGGCGCCGGGGCTCGGGCTCCGGAAGTCCGTATGAGGTTTTTCAAACGGGCCTTGCCCGGGCCTTCGCTCCAGGAGGGCGGACACTTTCGGCGGTTGCCCCCGGCGGCTGGGCCGGGTGCCGCATCTACAATATTGCCAGGAAAGGTTCGCGGAGATTTTCGAGGACACGGGTTTCGGGACCCTAGATGCCCATCTTGGGTTCCAGGAGCTCGGACGGAGGAACCTCCGGGGCCGGACCGTTCCGAAGGAGGGGGTCAAAACCGAGTTTGGCTCCATGTCGACTGGAGCTCCGGCCCCGGGGCGGGCCGGGCGGCCTGCCCGGCGAGAGTTCCAGGAGCCCGGCCGCGATTCCGGCTTCTCCCCGGTGCCCTGCCCGGAGGCCGGGCGGGCCCGGGGGCCTTCGGCGCGGGCGGCAGGCGGCTTCCGCGGCGGAGACGAGCCTCTCTGGGGCCCGGGAGGTGGGCCCTGGGTCGACCTGCCGCCGGGGCTCGGGCTCCGGAAGTCCGTATGAGGTTTTTCAAACGGGCCTTGCCCGGGTCTTCGCTCCAGGAGGGCGGACACTTTCGGCGGTTGCCCCCGGCGGCTGGGCCGGGTGCCGCATCTACAATATTGCCAGGAAAGGTTCGCGGAGATTTTCGAGGACACGGGTTTCGGGACCCTAGATGCCCATCTTGGGTTCCAGGAGGCCGGACGGAGGAACCTCCGGGGCCGGACCGTGCTGCAGGAGAGGTTCAACCCCGAGTTTGGCTCCATGTCGACTGGAGCTCCGGCCCGGGGGGCGGGCCGGGCGGCCTGGCCGGGCGAGAGTTCCAGGAGCCCGGCCGCGATTCCTACTTCTCCCCGGTGCCCTGCCCGGAGGCCGGGCGGGTCCGGGGGCCTTCGGCGCGGGCAGCGGGCTGCTCCCGCGGGGGAGACGAGCCGCCCTAACGCCCGGGAGGGAGGCCCGGGGTCGACCTGGCTCCCGAGCTCCGGCCCTGGAAGTCCGTATGAGGATTTTCAAACGGGCCGTGCCCGGGCCTTCGCTCCAGGAGGCCGGACACTTTCGGCGGTTGCTCCCGGCGGCTGGGCCGGGTGCCACATCTACAATATTGCCAGGAAAGGTCCGCGGAGATTTTCGGGGACACGGTTTTCGGGACCCTAGATGCCCATCTTGGGTTCCAGGAGGTCGGACGGAGGAACCTCCGGGGCCGGACCGTGCTGCAGGAGAGGTTCAACCGCGAGTTTGGCTCCATGTCGACTGGAGCTCCGGCCCAGGGGCGGGCCGAGCGGCTTGGCCGGGCGAGAGTTCCAGGAGCCCGGCCGCGATTCCTACTTCTCCCCGGTGCCCTGCCCGGAGGCCGGGCGGGTCCGGGGGCCTTCGGCGCGGGCAGCGGGCTGCTCCCGCGGGGGAGACGAGCCGTGCTGGGCCCCGGGAGGGAGGCCCGCGGTCGACCTGGCGCCGGGGCTCCGGCCCTGGAAGTCCGTATGAGGTTTTTCAAACGGGCCTTGCCCGGGCCTTCGCTCCAGGAGGGCGGACACTTTCGGCGGTTGCCCCCGGCGGCTGGGCCGGGTGCCGCATCTACAATATTGCCAGGAAAGGTTCGCGGAGATTTTCGGGGACACGGATTTCGGGACCCTAGATGCCCATCTTGGGTTCCAGGAGGTCGGACGGAGGAACCTCCGGGGCCGGACCGTGCTGCAGGAGGGGGTCAAAACCGAGTTTGGCTCCATGTCGACTGGAGCTCCGGCCCGGGGGGCGGGCCGGGCGGGCAGGCCGGGCGAGAGTTCCAGGAACCCGGCCGCGATTCCGGCTTCGACCCGGTCGACTGCACGGCGGGCGTGCAGGCCGGGGGGCGACTCGCAGGGGCCCTTCCAGGCTGCGGGGCCCAGCGGTTGGAGCCCGGCTACCCCGGCGAAGGGGCGGAAGAACCTGCACGGCGCGGCGGGAGAACCCGGCATGCTTCCGCGGGGCAGGCCGGGCAGGAGTTCCAGGAGCCCGGCCACGATTCCTACTTCTCCCCGGTGCCCTGCCCGGAGGCCGGGCGGGCCCGGGGGCCTTCGGCGCGGGCATCAGGCGGCTTCCGCGGCGGAGACGTGCCTCTCTGGGGCCCGGGAGGTTGGCCCTGGGTCGACCTGGCGCCCGGGCTCGCGCTCCGGAAGTCCGTATGAGGTTTTTCAAACGGGCCTTGCCCGGGCCTTCGCTCCAGGAGGGCGGACACTTTCGGCGGTTGCCCCCGGTGGCTGGGCCGGGTGCCGCATCTACAATATTGCCAGGAAAGGTTCGCGGAGATTTTCGGGGACACGGATTTCGGGACCCTAGATGCCCATCTTGGGTTCCAGGAGGTCGGACGGGCGAACCTGCGGGGCCGGACCGTGCTGCAGGAGGGGGTCAAAACCGAGTTTGGCTCCATGTCGACTGGCGCTCCGGCCCGGGGGGCGGGCCGGGCGGGCAGGCCGGGCGAGAGTTCCAGGAACCCGGCCGCGATTCCGGCTTCGACCCGGTCGACTGCACGGCGGGCGTGCAGGCCGGCGGCGACTCGCAGGGCCCCTTCCAGGCAGCGGGGCCCAGCGGTTGGAGCCCGGCTACCCCGGCGAGGGGCGGAAGAACCTGCACGGCGCGGCCGGAGAACCCGGCATGCTTCCGCGTGGCAGGCCGGGCAGGAGTTCCAGGAGCCCGTCCACGATTCCTACTTCTCCCCGGTGCCCTGCCCGGAGGCCGGGCGGGCCCGGGGGCCTTCGCCGCGGGCGGCGGGCGGCTTCCGCGGCGGAGACGAGCCTCTCTGGGGCCCGGGAGGTCGGCCCTGGGTCGACCTGGCGCCGGGGCTCGGGCTCCGGAAGTCCGTATGAGGTTTTTCAAACGGGCCTTGCCCGGGCCTTCGTTCCAGGAGGGCGGACACTTTCGGCGGTTGCCCCCGGCGGCTGGGCCGGGTGCCGCATCTACAATATTGCCAGGAAAGGTTCGCGGAGATTTTCGGGGACACGGATTTCGGGACCCTAGATGCCCATCTTGGGTTCCAGGAGGTCGGAGGGAGGAACCTCCGGGGCCGGACCGTGCTGCAGGAGGGGGTCAAAACCGAGTTTGGCTCCAAGTCGACTGGAGCTCCGGCCCGGGGGGCGGGCCGGGCGGGCAGGCCGGGCGAGAGTTCCAGGAACCCGGCCGCGATTCCGGCTTCGACCCGGTCGACTGCACGGCGGGCGTGCAGGCCGGGGGGCGACTCGCAGGGGCCCTTCCAGGCTGCGGGGCCCAGCGGTTGGAGCCCGGCTACCCCGGCGAGGGGCGGAAGAACCTGCACGGCGCGGCGGGAGAACCCGGCATGCTTCCGCGTGGCAGGCCGGGCAGGAGTTCCAGGAGCCCGGCCACGATTCCTACTTCTCCCCGGTGCCCTGCCCGGAGGCCGGGCGGGCCCGGGGGCCTTCGGCGCGGGCGGCGGGCGGCTTCCGCGGCGGAGACGAGCCTCTCTGGGGCCCGGGAGGTCGGCCCTGGGTCGACCTGGCGCCGGGGCTCGGGCTCCGGAAGTCCGTATGAGGTTTTTGAAACGGGCCTTGCCCGGGCCTTCGCTCCAGGAGGGCGGACACTTTCGGCGGTTGCCCCCGGTGGCTGGGCCGGGTGCCGCATCTACAATATTGCCAGGAAAGGTTCGCGGAGATTTTCGGGGACACGGATTTCGGGACCCTAGATGCCCATCTTGGGTTCCAGGAGGTCGGACGGAGGAACCTCCGGGGCCGGACCGTGCTGCAGGAGGGGGTCAAAACCGAGTTTGGCTCCATGTCGACTGGAGCCCCGGCCCGGGGGGCGGGCCGGGCGGGCAGGCCGGGCGAGAGTTCCAGGAACCCGGCCGCGATTCCGGCTTCGACCCGGTCGACTGCACGGCGGGCGTGCAGGCCGGGGGGCGACTCGCAGGGGCCCTTCCACGCTGCGGGGCCCAGCGGTTGGAGCCCGGCTACCCCGGCGAGGGGCGGAAGAACCTGCACGGCGCGGCGGGAGAACCCGGCATGCTTCCGCGGGGCAGGCCGGGCAGGAGTTCCAGGAGCCCGGCCACGATTCCTACTTCTCCCCGGTGCCCTGCCCGGAGGCCGGGCGGGCCCGGGGGCCTTCGGCGCGGGCGGCGGGCGGCTTCCGCGGCGGAGACGAGCCTCTCTGGGGCCCGGGAGGTCGGCCCTGGGTCGACCTGGCGCCGGGGCTCGGGCTCCGGAAGTCCGTATGAGGTTTTTGAAACGGGCCTTGCCCGGGCCTTCGCTCCAGGAGGGCGGACACTTTCGGCGGTTGCCCCCGGTGGCTGGGCCGGGTGCCGCATCTACAATATTGCCAGGAAAGGTTCGCGGAGATTTTCGGGGACACGGATTTCGGGACCCTGGATGCCCATCTTGGGTTCCAGGAGGTCGGACGG
>NW_026775405.1:548614-563614 GCF_030867095.1 Alligator mississippiensis
GATGGCGAGGCCAGGGGCGGGCGGACCTGGGGAGCGAGCGGAAAAGCCCATCGGCATCCATGGGGTTGACCTGGGGAGCCTAAATGCCCCTAGGAATACGTGGGGTGGAGCTGGGGAGCGGAAAAGCCCCTAGGAATACTTGGGGTGGAGCTGGGGAGCGAAAATCCCCATAGGAATACATGGGGTGGAGCTGGGGAGCGAAAAAGCCCCTAGGAATACATGGGGTTGACCTGGGGACCGAGAAAGCCCATAGGAACACATGGGGTTGACCTGGGGACCGAAAAAGCCCATAGCAACACATGGGGCTGACCTGGGGACCGAAAGAGCCCATCGGCATCCATGGGGGGGAGCTGGGGAGCGGAAAAGCCCCTAGGAATACATGGGGTGGAGCTGGGGAGCGAAAAAACCCCTAGGAATACTTGGGGGGGAGCTGGGGAGCGAAAAAGCCCTTAGGAATACATGGGGGGGGAGCTGGGGAGCGGAAAAGCCCCTAGGAATACATGGGGGGGAGCTGGGGAGCGAAAAAGCCCCTAGGAATACTTGGGGTGGAGCTGGGGACCGAAAAAGCCCTTAGGAATACATGGGGTGGAGCTGGGGAGCGAAAAAGCCCCTAGGAATACTTGGGGTTGAGCTGGGGACTGAAAATCCCCATAGGAATAAATGGGGTTGACCTGGGGAGCGGAAAAGCCCCTAGGAATACTTGGGGTGGAGCTGGGGACCGAAAAAGCCCATAGGCATCCATGGGGTTGACCTGGGGAGCGAAAATCCCCATAGGCATCCATGGGGTTGACCTGGGGAGCGAAAATCCCCATAGGCATACGTGGGGTTGACCTGGTGCCCGCCCCCCCCACGGAAGTCCGTATGAGGTTTTTGAAACGGGCCTTGCCCGGGCCTTCGATCCAGGAGGGCGGACACTTTCGGCGGTTCGTCCCGGTGGCTGGGCCGGGTGCCGCATCTACAATATAGCCAAGAAACGTTCGCGGAGATTTTCGAGAACACGTTTTTAAGGACCCTCAATGCCCATGTTCGGTTCCAGAAAGCCGGTCAGAGGGATCTTCGGGGCAGAACCCTGCCGTGTTGAGGGGCCAAACCCGAGTTTGGAGCCAGGTCAACGGGGAAAACCGGAAAAGGGCCGGAGAAGGCGGTCAGGCCGGGCGAGAGTTCCAGGAGCTCGGCCACAATTCCGATTTCGTCCCGGTCAAGGGCTCCGTGGAAGGGCAGCCCGGGGGCGGGTCCAAGGGCCCCGGCAGGGACCCGGGCCTCCGGGGTCGGAGCCCAGGCACCCCGCCGAGGGGTGGTCGTCCCGGGCCAAGGCGGCGGGAGCCCGGGCAGGACTCCGCGGGGCAGGCCGGGCGGGAGTTCCAGGAGCCCGGCCGCGATTCCGACTTCTCCCCGGTGCCCTGCCCGGAGGCCGGGCAGGTCCGGGGGCCTTCGGCGCGGGCGGCGGGCTGCTCCCGCGGGGGAGACGAGCCGTGCTGGGCCCCGGGAGGGAGGCCCGGGGTCGACCTGGCGCCGGGGCTCCGGCCCTGGAAGTCCCGATGAGGTTTTTCAAACGGCCCGTGCCCGGGCCTTCGCTCCAGGAGGGCGGACACTTTCGGCGGTTGCCCCCGGTGGCTGGGCCGGGTGCCGCATCTACAATATTGCCAGGAAAGGTCCGCGGAGATTTTCGGGGACACGGTTTTCGGGACCCTAGTTGCCCATCTTGGGTTCCAGGAGGTCGGGCAGGGGTACCTCCGGGACCGGACCGTGCTGCAGGAGGGGCTCAACCCCGGGTTTGGCTCCATGTCGACTGGAGCTCCGGCCCAGGGGCGGGCCGGGCGAGAGTTCCAGGAGCCCGGCCGCGATTCCGGCTTCTCCCCGGTGCCCTGCCCGGAGGCCGGGCAGGTCCGGGGGCCTTCGGCGCGGGCGGCGGGCTGCTCCCGCGGGGGAGACGAGCCTCTCTGGGGCCCGGGAGGTTGGCCCTGGGTCGACCTGGCGCCGGGGCTCGGGCTCCGGAAGTCCGTATGAGGTTTTTCAAACGGGCCTTGCCCGGGCCTTCGCTCCAGGAGGGCGGACACTTTCGGCGGTTGCCCCCGGCGGCTGGGCCGGGTGCCGCATCTACAATATTGCCAGGAAAGGTTCGCGGAGATTTTCGAGGACACGGGTTTCGGGACCCTAGATGCCCATCTTGGGTTCCAGGAGCTCGGACGGAGGAACCTCCGGGGCCGGACCGTTCCGAAGGAGGGGGTCAAAACCGAGTTTGGCTCCATGTCGACTGGAGCTCCGGCCCCGGGGCGGGCCGGGCGGCCTGCCCGGCGAGAGTTCCAGGAGCCCGGCCGCGATTCCGGCTTCTCCCCGGTGCCCTGCCCGGAGGCCGGGCGGGCCCGGGGGCCTTCGGCGCGGGCGGCAGGCGGCTTCCGCGGCGGAGACGAGCCTCTCTGGGGCCCGGGAGGTGGGCCCTGGGTCGACCTGCCGCCGGGGCTCGGGCTCCGGAAGTCCGTATGAGGTTTTTCAAACGGGCCTTGCCCGGGTCTTCGCTCCAGGAGGGCGGACACTTTCGGCGGTTGCCCCCGGCGGCTGGGCCGGGTGCCGCATCTACAATATTGCCAGGAAAGGTTCGCGGAGATTTTCGAGGACACGGGTTTCGGGACCCTAGATGCCCATCTTGGGTTCCAGGAGGCCGGACGGAGGAACCTCCGGGGCCGGACCGTGCTGCAGGAGAGGTTCAACCCCGAGTTTGGCTCCATGTCGACTGGAGCTCCGGCCCGGGGGGCGGGCCGGGCGGCCTGGCCGGGCGAGAGTTCCAGGAGCCCGGCCGCGATTCCTACTTCTCCCCGGTGCCCTGCCCGGAGGCCGGGCGGGTCCGGGGGCCTTCGGCGCGGGCAGCGGGCTGCTCCCGCGGGGGAGACGAGCCGCCCTAACGCCCGGGAGGGAGGCCCGGGGTCGACCTGGCTCCCGAGCTCCGGCCCTGGAAGTCCGTATGAGGATTTTCAAACGGGCCGTGCCCGGGCCTTCGCTCCAGGAGGCCGGACACTTTCGGCGGTTGCTCCCGGCGGCTGGGCCGGGTGCCACATCTACAATATTGCCAGGAAAGGTCCGCGGAGATTTTCGGGGACACGGTTTTCGGGACCCTAGATGCCCATCTTGGGTTCCAGGAGGTCGGACGGAGGAACCTCCGGGGCCGGACCGTGCTGCAGGAGAGGTTCAACCGCGAGTTTGGCTCCATGTCGACTGGAGCTCCGGCCCAGGGGCGGGCCGAGCGGCTTGGCCGGGCGAGAGTTCCAGGAGCCCGGCCGCGATTCCTACTTCTCCCCGGTGCCCTGCCCGGAGGCCGGGCGGGTCCGGGGGCCTTCGGCGCGGGCAGCGGGCTGCTCCCGCGGGGGAGACGAGCCGTGCTGGGCCCCGGGAGGGAGGCCCGCGGTCGACCTGGCGCCGGGGCTCCGGCCCTGGAAGTCCGTATGAGGTTTTTCAAACGGGCCTTGCCCGGGCCTTCGCTCCAGGAGGGCGGACACTTTCGGCGGTTGCCCCCGGCGGCTGGGCCGGGTGCCGCATCTACAATATTGCCAGGAAAGGTTCGCGGAGATTTTCGGGGACACGGATTTCGGGACCCTAGATGCCCATCTTGGGTTCCAGGAGGTCGGACGGAGGAACCTCCGGGGCCGGACCGTGCTGCAGGAGGGGGTCAAAACCGAGTTTGGCTCCATGTCGACTGGAGCTCCGGCCCGGGGGGCGGGCCGGGCGGGCAGGCCGGGCGAGAGTTCCAGGAACCCGGCCGCGATTCCGGCTTCGACCCGGTCGACTGCACGGCGGGCGTGCAGGCCGGGGGGCGACTCGCAGGGGCCCTTCCAGGCTGCGGGGCCCAGCGGTTGGAGCCCGGCTACCCCGGCGAAGGGGCGGAAGAACCTGCACGGCGCGGCGGGAGAACCCGGCATGCTTCCGCGGGGCAGGCCGGGCAGGAGTTCCAGGAGCCCGGCCACGATTCCTACTTCTCCCCGGTGCCCTGCCCGGAGGCCGGGCGGGCCCGGGGGCCTTCGGCGCGGGCATCAGGCGGCTTCCGCGGCGGAGACGTGCCTCTCTGGGGCCCGGGAGGTTGGCCCTGGGTCGACCTGGCGCCCGGGCTCGCGCTCCGGAAGTCCGTATGAGGTTTTTCAAACGGGCCTTGCCCGGGCCTTCGCTCCAGGAGGGCGGACACTTTCGGCGGTTGCCCCCGGTGGCTGGGCCGGGTGCCGCATCTACAATATTGCCAGGAAAGGTTCGCGGAGATTTTCGGGGACACGGATTTCGGGACCCTAGATGCCCATCTTGGGTTCCAGGAGGTCGGACGGGCGAACCTGCGGGGCCGGACCGTGCTGCAGGAGGGGGTCAAAACCGAGTTTGGCTCCATGTCGACTGGCGCTCCGGCCCGGGGGGCGGGCCGGGCGGGCAGGCCGGGCGAGAGTTCCAGGAACCCGGCCGCGATTCCGGCTTCGACCCGGTCGACTGCACGGCGGGCGTGCAGGCCGGCGGCGACTCGCAGGGCCCCTTCCAGGCAGCGGGGCCCAGCGGTTGGAGCCCGGCTACCCCGGCGAGGGGCGGAAGAACCTGCACGGCGCGGCCGGAGAACCCGGCATGCTTCCGCGTGGCAGGCCGGGCAGGAGTTCCAGGAGCCCGTCCACGATTCCTACTTCTCCCCGGTGCCCTGCCCGGAGGCCGGGCGGGCCCGGGGGCCTTCGCCGCGGGCGGCGGGCGGCTTCCGCGGCGGAGACGAGCCTCTCTGGGGCCCGGGAGGTCGGCCCTGGGTCGACCTGGCGCCGGGGCTCGGGCTCCGGAAGTCCGTATGAGGTTTTTCAAACGGGCCTTGCCCGGGCCTTCGTTCCAGGAGGGCGGACACTTTCGGCGGTTGCCCCCGGCGGCTGGGCCGGGTGCCGCATCTACAATATTGCCAGGAAAGGTTCGCGGAGATTTTCGGGGACACGGATTTCGGGACCCTAGATGCCCATCTTGGGTTCCAGGAGGTCGGAGGGAGGAACCTCCGGGGCCGGACCGTGCTGCAGGAGGGGGTCAAAACCGAGTTTGGCTCCAAGTCGACTGGAGCTCCGGCCCGGGGGGCGGGCCGGGCGGGCAGGCCGGGCGAGAGTTCCAGGAACCCGGCCGCGATTCCGGCTTCGACCCGGTCGACTGCACGGCGGGCGTGCAGGCCGGGGGGCGACTCGCAGGGGCCCTTCCAGGCTGCGGGGCCCAGCGGTTGGAGCCCGGCTACCCCGGCGAGGGGCGGAAGAACCTGCACGGCGCGGCGGGAGAACCCGGCATGCTTCCGCGTGGCAGGCCGGGCAGGAGTTCCAGGAGCCCGGCCACGATTCCTACTTCTCCCCGGTGCCCTGCCCGGAGGCCGGGCGGGCCCGGGGGCCTTCGGCGCGGGCGGCGGGCGGCTTCCGCGGCGGAGACGAGCCTCTCTGGGGCCCGGGAGGTCGGCCCTGGGTCGACCTGGCGCCGGGGCTCGGGCTCCGGAAGTCCGTATGAGGTTTTTGAAACGGGCCTTGCCCGGGCCTTCGCTCCAGGAGGGCGGACACTTTCGGCGGTTGCCCCCGGTGGCTGGGCCGGGTGCCGCATCTACAATATTGCCAGGAAAGGTTCGCGGAGATTTTCGGGGACACGGATTTCGGGACCCTAGATGCCCATCTTGGGTTCCAGGAGGTCGGACGGAGGAACCTCCGGGGCCGGACCGTGCTGCAGGAGGGGGTCAAAACCGAGTTTGGCTCCATGTCGACTGGAGCCCCGGCCCGGGGGGCGGGCCGGGCGGGCAGGCCGGGCGAGAGTTCCAGGAACCCGGCCGCGATTCCGGCTTCGACCCGGTCGACTGCACGGCGGGCGTGCAGGCCGGGGGGCGACTCGCAGGGGCCCTTCCACGCTGCGGGGCCCAGCGGTTGGAGCCCGGCTACCCCGGCGAGGGGCGGAAGAACCTGCACGGCGCGGCGGGAGAACCCGGCATGCTTCCGCGGGGCAGGCCGGGCAGGAGTTCCAGGAGCCCGGCCACGATTCCTACTTCTCCCCGGTGCCCTGCCCGGAGGCCGGGCGGGCCCGGGGGCCTTCGGCGCGGGCGGCGGGCGGCTTCCGCGGCGGAGACGAGCCTCTCTGGGGCCCGGGAGGTCGGCCCTGGGTCGACCTGGCGCCGGGGCTCGGGCTCCGGAAGTCCGTATGAGGTTTTTGAAACGGGCCTTGCCCGGGCCTTCGCTCCAGGAGGGCGGACACTTTCGGCGGTTGCCCCCGGTGGCTGGGCCGGGTGCCGCATCTACAATATTGCCAGGAAAGGTTCGCGGAGATTTTCGGGGACACGGATTTCGGGACCCTGGATGCCCATCTTGGGTTCCAGGAGGTCGGACGGAGGAACCTCCGGGGCCGGACCGTGCTGCAGGAGGGGGTCAAAACCGAGTTTGGCTCCATGTCGACTGGCGCCCCGGCCCGGGGGGCGGGCCGGGCGGGCAGGCCGGGCGAGAGTTCCAGGAACCCGGCCGCGATTCCGGCTTCGACCCGGTCGACTGCACGGCGGGCGTGCAGGCCGGCGGCGACTCGCAGGGCCCCTTCCACGCTGCGGGGCCCAGCGGTTGGAGCCCGGCTACCCCGGCGAGGGGCGGAAGAACCTGCACGGCGCGGCGGGAGAACCCGGCATGCTTCCGCGGGGCAGGCCGGGCAGGAGTTCCAGGAGCCCGGCCACGATTCCTACTTCTCCCCGGTGCCCTGCCCGGAGGCCGGGCGGGCCCGGGGGCCTTCGCCGCGGGCGGCGGGCGGCTTCCGCGGCGGAGACGAGCCTCTCTGGGGCCCGGGAGGTCGGCCCTGGGTCGACCTGGCGCCGGGGCTCGCGCTCCGGAAGTCCGTATGAGGTTTTTGAAACGGGCCTTGCCCGGGCCTTCGCTCCAGGAGGGCGGACACTTTCGGCGGTTGCCCCCGGTGGCTGGGCCGGGTGCCGCATCTACAATATTGCCAGGAAAGGTTCGCGGAGATTTTCGGGGACACGGATTTCGGGACCCTAGATGCCCATCTTGGGTTCCAGGAGGTCGGACGGAGGAACCTCCGGGGCCGGACCGTGCTGCAGGAGGGGGTCAAAACCGAGTTTGGCTCCAAGTCGACTGGAGCCCCGGCCCGGGGGGCGGGCCGGGCGGGCAGGCCGGGCGAGAGTTCCAGGAACCCGGCCGCGATTCCGGCTTCGACCCGGTCGACTGCACGGCGGGCGTGCAGGCCGGGGGGCGACTCGCAGGGGCCCTTCCACGCTGCGGGGCCCAGCGGTTGGAGCCCGGCTACCCCGGCGAGGGGCGGAAGAACCTGCACGGCGCGGCGGGAGAACCCGGCATGCTTCCGCGGGGCAGGCCGGGCAGGAGTTCCAGGAGCCCGGCCACGATTCCTACTTCTCCCCGGTGCCCTGCGCGGAGGCCGGGCGGGCCCGGGGGCCTTCGGCGCGGGCATCAGGCGGCTTCCGCGGCGGAGACGTGCCTCTCTGGGGCCCGGGAGGTCGGCCCTGGGTCGACCTGGCGCCCGGGCTCGCGCTCCGGAAGTCCGTATGAGGTTTTTCAAACGGGCCTTGCCCGGGCCTTCGCTCCAGGAGGGCGGACACTTTCGGCGGTTGGCCCCGGTGGCTGGGCCGGGTGCCGCATCTACAATATTGCCAAGAAAGGTTCGCGGAGATTTTGGGGGACTCGGTTTTCAGGACCCTAAATGCCCATGTTCGGTTCCAGAAAGTCGGTCAGAGGAACCTCCGGGGCAAAAGAACCGTGCCGCGCTGCCTTGTCAACCGAGCGTGGAGGCAGCGTGCCCCGATCCGGCGGGCCTGGCCGTGCGAGAGTTCCAGGCTCTGGCCCGCGATTCCGGCTCCCGCCCCCCCCCCCGGTGATGGGCTCGGAGGTCGGGCAGGCAGCGGTGCTTGCTTCCCCAGGAGTGGCGGGGCTCTCCTGACGGGGAACCGGGAGGACCTGGTGTCCGCCGTGGGACTTGGAAAACTTCTGCTCGGTTGCGTTGGGAGCGGTTAACGTGGGAGCTCCGGCCGGGACTATTGTTAGTTGATTAGTCTCTTACGAATCCAAGAGCTGGGGGCCGCCCCGGTTTTGGCGGCCGATGTGGATAACGGCACCGGCTAGTTGCCGGACGGGCGGCTAGTCCTCAGCCAGGGCTGAAAAAAATTGTCCGGGTGCCGCCGCCGGTTTCTTGGCGGCTGGGCTCCCGAGTTTCTTAAAGACAAACATTACGGGGGACAACTGAAAGAAAAACAGGGTGTGCACGTGGGGGGTCAAAGGTTCAAAACGAGTGCTCCCCCGGGGGACAGTGAGCAGAGCACCCCGGACAGCGCCCACCGGCCCGCAAACTGCTTCAGCTTGCCGGCGGCTACCGCCCAGTGGTGCTCCGCTCGGAGGCGGGCGCGCAGGACACCGAGGAAAAACGCCCCGAGGTGCCCGGGAGCCTTCCCGGCCAGAGCCTCCTTCCTGGATAGCCAGATGACGAGCTTGGCCAGAGCCAGGAGGAGGTTGACCAGTCGGTCCCGGGCCCGGGTGGGGCGACGGATGGGGAGTGCGTAAATAAACAGGTGCGGGGAATAGTGCAGCCAGAACTTGAGGAGCAGGTTCTGGAGGAGGAGGTGCAGGGGCTGCAGCCTGGCGCACTCGAGGACCAGGTGCGCCAGGGTCTCCCTCTCGTCACAAAACGGGCATCGGTCGGAGATGGTGTCGATCCGCGCCAGATACACGCCCGTCGCGACGGCCCCGTGAAGGAGCCGCCAGCCTAGGTCCCCGGCGGCTCTCGGGACGAGCTCCGAGTAGACGCTGAGCCACCGGGGACCGTCGGCCACGCCCTCGCCAAAGTAGTCCCGCCATTGGGTGTCTTGGCGGGACGCGAGGGCGGCGTGGTGGAGCGTCCTGCGGACGAGCGTGTAGAGCTGGCGCCGGTGGGCCGTCGAGAAGCGGACCGGCGGGGTGTCCCCCAGCCTGCAGAGGTGGTGAGGGGCGGAGTGCCTCGGGGCCGGCCGCTGGGCGGGCCCTATCAGGAACTCCGCCGGGCTGGGGGATTCGGGAGGGCGGGGACCGCCCTCTCGCAGGACTCGCTCGACGTAGGCAAGGGCGTCTGCGGGCAGCGCAGCTTTCACCTCCCGGACTAGGCGCGAGCAAGTTGCACGCCCTATGGTCAGGCCCGTGCGCCGGGCCAGCGCCGCGGGGCCCAGCCATCCTCGCTCGTCGTAGTCCAGGAGGTCTCCGAGCCGGGTGACGCCCACCCGGGCCATCCTCAGGGAGGCCTCTGGCGAGGCTGCCGCCGGGACCGCCAGCTGCGGGTTAAAGAACAGCGGCTCGGCCAGCAGGTCGCCGTCCTTGGCCACCCGCGACGGAGACCTGGAGGCGGAGATCAGCCCCCAGGCCTTGAGGAGGTCTCGGTAAAAGGCCGGCAGCTCCCCCGCCACCCGCACGAGCTCCAGGCCGCGCAGGAAGAAGAGCTGCCGGTCGTATCGGAGCCCCCGGAGGCGGCGGAGGAAGGCGCGCCCCAACAGGCTCCACGCCGCGTGGCTACCGTCACTGTACAGCAGTCTCTGCAGGGCCTGGAGGCGGAACGTCAGGACCTGGCTGCGGAGGCACACCAGGCCCTGCCCCCCCTCCCGCAAGGGGAGGGTCAGCACCCGTGCAGAGACCCAGTGCCGTCTTGGCCAGAAGAACCCCAGCGCCCGTCTCTGGAGCCTGGCAAGAACCTCGGGGGGCACGGGGAGGGTATTGAAGCGGTACCAGAGCATGGACAGGATCAGCTGGTTCAACACCAGCGCCCGGCCCCGGAGGGACAGGCACCGCAGCAGCCCCGTCCACGCCCCGATCCGCCTCGCCACCCTCAGTTCTAGGTCTGCCCAATTCTGCGGGGGGGAGGGGTCCGTGGGGCTCAGGTAGACCCCCAGGTAGAGCAGCGGGCCCGCGCTCCACTCGATGCCCCGGAGCGCGGGTGGGAGCGAGCCCACCTGCCACCCGGCACCCACCGTCAGCCCGGAGCTCTTGGCCCAGTTGACCCGGGCGGAGGAGGCCGCCGAATAAACCGCCTGGCAGGCCGCCACCCGCTCCAGATCTTCCGGGCCCTGGACCGCGAGGAGCACGTCGTCGGCGTACGCCGAGAGGACCAGCCGCAGCGCCGGTTCCCGCAGCGCCAACCCGGCCACCCGCCTCCGCAGGAGGCACAGGAAGGGCTCCAGGCCTAGCGCGTACAGCTGGCCCGACATCGGGCAGCCTTGACGCACCCCCCGCCTGAACGGGATGGGTTCCGTCAGGGACCAGTTGAGCTTAACCAGGCACTCCGCGGAGGCGTACAGCACCTGGAGAGCCCGCACAAAGCGCGGTCCGAAGCCGAAGGCCCGCAGCGTGCCCGTCAGATACCCGTGGTCCATCCTGTCGAACGCCTTCTCCTGATCGAGGGAGAGCAGGCCGAACGACAGGCCCTCCCGGCGCGCCAGCTCCAGGAGGTCCCGCACCAGGTACAGGTTGTCGAAGATGGAGCGACCTTGCACCGTGTACGTCTGGTCGGGATGGATCACGTCCGCCAGCACGGACCGCAGGCGCAGCGAGACGGCCTTCGCCACCACCTTATAGTCCGTGCAGAGGAGGGACACGGGACGCCAGTTCCTCAGGTCGCGGAGGTCTCCCTTCTTCGGCAGGAGAGTCAACACCGCCCTCCTGCACGACAGGGGGAGCTCCCCGCGAGCCTCGGCCTCGGCCCAGACCGCGGCAAGGTCCGGGCCGAGCACGTCCCAGAAGGCCCGGTAGAACTCCGTGGTGAGCCCGTCCAGCCCCGGCGCCTTGTTGCCGGGCATGAGACGGAGGGCGAGCGTGAGCTCGGCCAAGGTGAGAGGAGCCTCCAGCCGGTCACGGTCGCCCGCGCCCACCTGCGGCAGTTCCTCCCAGAGCGCGCTGCGGGCCGTCGCCTCGGTCGGCTCCCGGGAAAAGAGCCTTCCGTAGAAGGCCCTCGCGCGAACTCGCAGCTCTCCCGGGGCCGAGAGGGGGGTGCCATCATCCGCCAGCAGGCAAGTGATGTGCTTTTTGGCCCCCCTCTGCTTCTCCAGGCCGTAGAAGAAACGGGAGCCGCGGTCCATCTCCCGCAGGAGGTGGACTCGCGCGCGGACGAACGCGCCGCGTGCGCGGCGGTCCTCCAGGGCTCTCAGCTCCTCCCGCCTCTCCCTGCACTCTCCGCAGAGGGACGGATCCTGCGGGTCGGCGACCAGGCGCCTCTCCAGCTCCAACACTTCCCGCTCGAGCCGCTCTATGGCCGCCTCCCGCTCCCGGGTGTGCCCCCGGGCGTAGCTGCGGCAGAAGAGCCGGATGCGCGCCTTCCCCCCGTCCCACCATCCCCGAGCCGAGGGGAAAGACTGCCGCTGCCCGCGCCAGGCCAACCAGAACTCCCGGAAGGCCGCTCCGAAGCTCGGGTCCTCCAGCAGGCTGTTGTTAAAGTGCCAGTAGGCCGACCCCCGCCGCCCGGGGCCAAACGCCACCCGGGCGCACACCAGATGGTGATCGCTGAAGGGGGCCGGCCTCACTCTGCAGGACACGGCTCGGGCATCCACGCGGGGCGAGATGTAAATCCGGTCCAACCGGGAGTGGCTCGCCCGCTCCCCCCCCACCCGCACGTACGTGGGGGCCGGGGGGCCGTCGGGGTGACAGACTCGCCAGGCGTCCACCAGGGAGTGCTCCTCCAGGATCCCCCTGAGGGCGTCCGCGGCGGCCCGGCACCGTTGCCTGCGCGAGCGGTCCTGTTCCTCGAGGGTGACGTTGAAGTCCCCGCCTAAGACCAGGCTCTCGCGAGGGCTCAAGGTGCCCAGGTAGTCGGCCGCCCGGCGGAAAAAATCCGCCGCGTCCGGTTCCGCGGCGGGGCCGTACACGTTCACAAAGTTCGTTACCGTCCCCGCCGCTCGGGCCCGGACGTGGAGCAGGCGGCCCGGCACCGCCTCAACGTCCTCTAAGATCTCCGGCCGCAGGCTCGGGGAGAACAGGGTGGCCACCCCGCACGAGGTGGCCGACAGGTGACTCAGGAAAACCCCGTCTCCCCACTCCAGCCGCCAGGCGGCGGCGTCGGCCGGAGTCGTCCAGGTCTCCTGGAGGAAAGCCACCGAGTAGCCCCCCTCCCGCAGGAAGGAGAACACCTGGCTCCTCCGGAGACCCTGCCTGCAGCCTCGGACGTTGAGGGTCGCGATGTTAAGCGACGTCATGGCTGGCGGGAGGGGGCTCCGATGGCTCGGCCGGGGGCTCGCGCAGGGCAACGCCCAGCCGGTACCCGGCCCCGCGCCCGTACACCGTCAGGGCGTCGTACATGGACCGGGCCCGGGTGTACACCCGGGCGTTGCATCTGTTCGGCCCCTTCCCCTCCCTCACCAGCGCCCTCGTGGCCTCGAGGATGCTGTTAAAGTCGCCCCAGCAGTCCAGGGCCAGCTGCACCCGGGCCGGAGCGCGCCGGGTGCTTTCCCGCTCCAAGAAGGCCACCAGGTCCTCCCTGGAGACTGCTGCTGGTGCTGGGGCTGGGGCTGGGGGGGTTGCAGGCTCAACGCTGCCTGCTGACCCCCCCGCATCCTCAGCCTGGTCAGGTCCAGTGGGGCCTGGCTGGCTGGCTTCCGCCGCCTCCGCCGCGCCTCCGGCGGAGGCTTCCTCGGCCTCCATCTGGACCTCTCGGTCCGCTTGGCTCTCCGACTCGGCCCGAGGGAGATCTGCAGCCCCTTCGCGGGGGGCCTGGCTGGGGGTGGGGGTGGGGGTGGGGGTGGGGGGGGGGGAACCTGGCCCCTGCTCTTCCTCCCCGTCAGGTGCCGCAGGGGCGGCTTGACTGGGGGCGGGGAGGGCCTCCCCCTCGGGACCCGTGCCGGAGCTCACCGGGGTGAGCCCCAGGGTCTCTTCGCTGAGGGGGGGGAGGGGCGCTGAGCTTGAGGTTGAAGCTGCTAGTGCTGTTTCTGTTGTTGTTGCTGTTGCTGTTGCTGTTGCTGTTGGGGAGGGCCCTACCTCCGCGATGGCAGGCTCAGGGGGCTCCTCCCGCATGGGCTCCTCCTCTCCTTCTCTTTCTCTCTCTCTTTCTCTCTCTCTCTCTCTCTCTCTTTCTGGGGCCTCCTCCACGGGGATTACCCGCACTTTCTCGGGAGGGGGGGGGTCTTCCGGAGCAGCTCTGCTGGCTGGTGAGGGGGCCTTTTGCACGTCGGCCCCCTCCCCCTCCTCGCCTGTGTCCGAGGGGGGGCCCTCCTCTAGGGAGGGATCGAGCTGCTCCGCGGCCTTTCTCTTTTGGGCCCGCCCCGATGGAGGAGGGGGGGGGCCCGCCCGCTCGCCCGCAGGGTGGTCCTCTCTATGGCCCGGAGGCTTGCCCGCGGTGGACGCTTGGCCCCGGGCCGGGGCTGGGGCTGGGGCTGGGGCTGGGGCTGGGGCTGAAGCCGGGACTGGGCCCGGCTCGGGGCCTACCTCCCTCTCCCCGTCTCCTGCTCCCTGCCCCCCGGTGACTGCGGCCGAGGCCGAGGCCGAGGCCGAGGCCGAGGCCGAGGGGGGCTCTGCCGCTGGGGGGCTCCCGCCAGGGCTCCCGCCAGGGCCGGGGGGGCTGGGGGGGCCGGTGGCAGGGCCCCCCCCTCCACTGGCGGGGGCCTGCGGTGGCCGCCGCGCTTGCCCCAAGGGGCATTCTTGGCGGAGGTGCCCTACCCCGCGGCACTTGTAACACCGCAGGTCCCCCACCGTGAAGAAGATGCGGTGCAGGGCCCCCCCAAACATTACCTGGAGGGATCCCTCCGCCCCCAGCTGCGCTCCCGCCGCCGGCTGGATCGTTACCTGCCGGCGGAACGAGCGCACGTGTCGCAGGGTGGGGTCCCGGCACCCCAAACCCAGGGGCAGCACCGGGGAGATTACCTTCCCCAGCGATGATAGTCGGGGCAGGAGGGCCCAATTAGGGAGGTACGGGGGCACCGAACTAAGGACCACCCGGGTCCCTGGCTCCTCTAGGGGCTCCACGGGGACGTACTCCCCGTCCACTGTGAGCCCCCTCTCCACCGCCTTCTGGGCGGCGGCCTCCGTGGCAAGGAAGAATACTCCCTTGCCGTGGAACCTGGAGGCCGCCACAATTTTCGGGGCCCCCACCACCCGAGCTAGGGCCCGCACGTAAGGTTCGAAGGCGGACCCTTCCCGCTCGGGCAGCCAGCATCTCACCCCATTTCTCCGGGTGAGTGCCGGGAAGGGGGCCCCCCCTCCCCCCGGGATCGAAGACGCCCAGGCGGTGGAGGTGCTGGCGCCCGGCCCCCCGCCCGGCCCCGCTGCGCGGCCGGCGGCCGCCTCGGCGTAACTGCGCGCCCCGCCCTTCTCCCGGGGGGGGGGCGCTCCTGCTGCGGGGCCGGCGCTAGGGCCGGGACTCGGGCCGGGGCCTGACTCGGCTGGGTCAGGGTCAGGGGGCGGGCTGCCTTTTGGGTTTGCGGGGCCCTTGCCTTTCCCCGCCCCCCCTTTTGCGGAGGAGGCCCCTGACGAGGAGGAGCCCTTCCCTTTCCCCTTCCCCTTGCCCCCACCCTCCGCTCTAGGGCCGGGGCCGGGGCCGGGGCCGGGGCCAGGGGCAGTGCCGGGGCCGGTGGCCCCGAGACAGGGGTCAGCCATTTCACAAACTTCAACTCCCCCTCCTTGCTTGGGAGGAGGGGGGGGGGGAGGCACCTCCTCCATGCTGCACCGTGCCGGGGGAGGACCACGGGGGTAGGGCGGCCGGGACACAGGGTCACACTGGGGAGGGGGGGGGCACGCTGCTGGCCTGCTCGGCCTTCACAAAACACCGGGAGCGGGGAGTGGAGCACAGGACGCACACAAAATGGGGCAGACACCCGGGGGGAGGGCGGGGGAGGGGAACAAAGGCAGCCCAGCCGCCACCTTTTTTTAGCACGACAAAAGCCTACTCTGAGGGGTGCTCCTGTGGGGTGCGCTGGGCTGTGCTCTTGTGGGGTGCGCTGGGCTGTGCTCTTGTAGGGTGCGCTGGCCTGTGCTCTTGTGGAGTGCGCTGGCCTGTGCTCTTGTGGAGTGCGCTGGCCTGTGCTCTTGTGGAGTGCGCTGG
>NW_026775405.1:576114-588614 GCF_030867095.1 Alligator mississippiensis
GGAGCCCAGGCACCCCGCCGAGGGGTGGTCGTCCCGGGCCAAGGCGGCGGGAGCCCGGGCAGGACTCCGCGGGGCAGGCCGGGCGGGAGTTCCAGGAGCCCGGCCGCGATTCCGACTTCTCCCCGGTGCCCTGCCCGGAGGCCGGGCAGGTCCGGGGGCCTTCGGCGCGGGCGGCGGGCTGCTCCCGCGGGGGAGACGAGCCGTGCTGGGCCCCGGGAGGGAGGCCCGGGGTCGACCTGGCGCCGGGGCTCCGGCCCTGGAAGTCCCGATGAGGTTTTTCAAACGGCCCGTGCCCGGGCCTTCGCTCCAGGAGGGCGGACACTTTCGGCGGTTGCCCCCGGTGGCTGGGCCGGGTGCCGCATCTACAATATTGCCAGGAAAGGTCCGCGGAGATTTTCGGGGACACGGTTTTCGGGACCCTAGTTGCCCATCTTGGGTTCCAGGAGGTCGGGCAGGGGTACCTCCGGGACCGGACCGTGCTGCAGGAGGGGCTCAACCCCGGGTTTGGCTCCATGTCGACTGGAGCTCCGGCCCAGGGGCGGGCCGGGCGAGAGTTCCAGGAGCCCGGCCGCGATTCCGGCTTCTCCCCGGTGCCCTGCCCGGAGGCCGGGCAGGTCCGGGGGCCTTCGGCGCGGGCGGCGGGCTGCTCCCGCGGGGGAGACGAGCCTCTCTGGGGCCCGGGAGGTTGGCCCTGGGTCGACCTGGCGCCGGGGCTCGGGCTCCGGAAGTCCGTATGAGGTTTTTCAAACGGGCCTTGCCCGGGCCTTCGCTCCAGGAGGGCGGACACTTTCGGCGGTTGCCCCCGGCGGCTGGGCCGGGTGCCGCATCTACAATATTGCCAGGAAAGGTTCGCGGAGATTTTCGAGGACACGGGTTTCGGGACCCTAGATGCCCATCTTGGGTTCCAGGAGCTCGGACGGAGGAACCTCCGGGGCCGGACCGTTCCGAAGGAGGGGGTCAAAACCGAGTTTGGCTCCATGTCGACTGGAGCTCCGGCCCCGGGGCGGGCCGGGCGGCCTGCCCGGCGAGAGTTCCAGGAGCCCGGCCGCGATTCCGGCTTCTCCCCGGTGCCCTGCCCGGAGGCCGGGCGGGCCCGGGGGCCTTCGGCGCGGGCGGCAGGCGGCTTCCGCGGCGGAGACGAGCCTCTCTGGGGCCCGGGAGGTGGGCCCTGGGTCGACCTGCCGCCGGGGCTCGGGCTCCGGAAGTCCGTATGAGGTTTTTCAAACGGGCCTTGCCCGGGTCTTCGCTCCAGGAGGGCGGACACTTTCGGCGGTTGCCCCCGGCGGCTGGGCCGGGTGCCGCATCTACAATATTGCCAGGAAAGGTTCGCGGAGATTTTCGAGGACACGGGTTTCGGGACCCTAGATGCCCATCTTGGGTTCCAGGAGGCCGGACGGAGGAACCTCCGGGGCCGGACCGTGCTGCAGGAGAGGTTCAACCCCGAGTTTGGCTCCATGTCGACTGGAGCTCCGGCCCGGGGGGCGGGCCGGGCGGCCTGGCCGGGCGAGAGTTCCAGGAGCCCGGCCGCGATTCCTACTTCTCCCCGGTGCCCTGCCCGGAGGCCGGGCGGGTCCGGGGGCCTTCGGCGCGGGCAGCGGGCTGCTCCCGCGGGGGAGACGAGCCGCCCTAACGCCCGGGAGGGAGGCCCGGGGTCGACCTGGCTCCCGAGCTCCGGCCCTGGAAGTCCGTATGAGGATTTTCAAACGGGCCGTGCCCGGGCCTTCGCTCCAGGAGGCCGGACACTTTCGGCGGTTGCTCCCGGCGGCTGGGCCGGGTGCCACATCTACAATATTGCCAGGAAAGGTCCGCGGAGATTTTCGGGGACACGGTTTTCGGGACCCTAGATGCCCATCTTGGGTTCCAGGAGGTCGGACGGAGGAACCTCCGGGGCCGGACCGTGCTGCAGGAGAGGTTCAACCGCGAGTTTGGCTCCATGTCGACTGGAGCTCCGGCCCAGGGGCGGGCCGAGCGGCTTGGCCGGGCGAGAGTTCCAGGAGCCCGGCCGCGATTCCTACTTCTCCCCGGTGCCCTGCCCGGAGGCCGGGCGGGTCCGGGGGCCTTCGGCGCGGGCAGCGGGCTGCTCCCGCGGGGGAGACGAGCCGTGCTGGGCCCCGGGAGGGAGGCCCGCGGTCGACCTGGCGCCTGGGCTCCGGCCCTGGAAGTCCGTATGAGGTTTTTCAAACGGGCCTTGCCCGGGCCTTCGCTCCAGGAGGGCGGACACTTTCGGCGGTTGCCCCCGGTGGCTGGGCCGGGTGCCGCATCTACAATATTGCCAGGAAAGGTTCGCGGAGATTTTCGGGGACACGGATTTCGGGACCCTAGATGCCCATCTTGGGTTCCAGGAGGTCGGACGGAGGAACCTCCGGGGCCGGACCGTGCTGCAGGAGGGGGTCAAAACCGAGTTTGGCTCCATGTCGACTGGAGCTCCGGCCCGGGGGGCGGGCCGGGCGGGCAGGCCGGGCGAGAGTTCCAGGAACCCGGCCGCGATTCCGGCTTCGACCCGGTCGACTGCACGGCGGGCGTGCAGGCCGGGGGGCGACTCGCAGGGGCCCTTCCAGGCTGCGGGGCCCAGCGGTTGGAGCCCGGCTACCCCGGCGAAGGGGCGGAAGAACCTGCACGGCGCGGCGGGAGAACCCGGCATGCTTCCGCGGGGCAGGCCGGGCAGGAGTTCCAGGAGCCCGGCCACGATTCCTACTTCTCCCCGGTGCCCTGCCCGGAGGCCGGGCGGGCCCGGGGGCCTTCGGCGCGGGCATCAGGCGGCTTCCGCGGCGGAGACGTGCCTCTCTGGGGCCCGGGAGGTTGGCCCTGGGTCGACCTGGCGCCCGGGCTCGCGCTCCGGAAGTCCGTATGAGGTTTTTCAAACGGGCCTTGCCCGGGCCTTCGCTCCAGGAGGGCGGACACTTTCGGCGGTTGCCCCCGGTGGCTGGGCCGGGTGCCGCATCTACAATATTGCCAGGAAAGGTTCGCGGAGATTTTCGGGGACACGGATTTCGGGACCCTAGATGCCCATCTTGGGTTCCAGGAGGTCGGACGGGCGAACCTGCGGGGCCGGACCGTGCTGCAGGAGGGGGTCAAAACCGAGTTTGGCTCCATGTCGACTGGCGCTCCGGCCCGGGGGGCGGGCCGGGCGGGCAGGCCGGGCGAGAGTTCCAGGAACCCGGCCGCGATTCCGGCTTCGACCCGGTCGACTGCACGGCGGGCGTGCAGGCCGGCGGCGACTCGCAGGGCCCCTTCCAGGCAGCGGGGCCCAGCGGTTGGAGCCCGGCTACCCCGGCGAGGGGCGGAAGAACCTGCACGGCGCGGCCGGAGAACCCGGCATGCTTCCGCGTGGCAGGCCGGGCAGGAGTTCCAGGAGCCCGTCCACGATTCCTACTTCTCCCCGGTGCCCTGCCCGGAGGCCGGGCGGGCCCGGGGGCCTTCGCCGCGGGCGGCGGGCGGCTTCCGCGGCGGAGACGAGCCTCTCTGGGGCCCGGGAGGTCGGCCCTGGGTCGACCTGGCGCCGGGGCTCGGGCTCCGGAAGTCCGTATGAGGTTTTTCAAACGGGCCTTGCCCGGGCCTTCGTTCCAGGAGGGCGGACACTTTCGGCGGTTGCCCCCGGCGGCTGGGCCGGGTGCCGCATCTACAATATTGCCAGGAAAGGTTCGCGGAGATTTTCGGGGACACGGATTTCGGGACCCTAGATGCCCATCTTGGGTTCCAGGAGGTCGGAGGGAGGAACCTCCGGGGCCGGACCGTGCTGCAGGAGGGGGTCAAAACCGAGTTTGGCTCCAAGTCGACTGGAGCTCCGGCCCGGGGGGCGGGCCGGGCGGGCAGGCCGGGCGAGAGTTCCAGGAACCCGGCCGCGATTCCGGCTTCGACCCGGTCGACTGCACGGCGGGCGTGCAGGCCGGGGGGCGACTCGCAGGGGCCCTTCCAGGCTGCGGGGCCCAGCGGTTGGAGCCCGGCTACCCCGGCGAGGGGCGGAAGAACCTGCACGGCGCGGCGGGAGAACCCGGCATGCTTCCGCGTGGCAGGCCGGGCAGGAGTTCCAGGAGCCCGGCCACGATTCCTACTTCTCCCCGGTGCCCTGCCCGGAGGCCGGGCGGGCCCGGGGGCCTTCGGCGCGGGCGGCGGGCGGCTTCCGCGGCGGAGACGAGCCTCTCTGGGGCCCGGGAGGTCGGCCCTGGGTCGACCTGGCGCCGGGGCTCGGGCTCCGGAAGTCCGTATGAGGTTTTTGAAACGGGCCTTGCCCGGGCCTTCGCTCCAGGAGGGCGGACACTTTCGGCGGTTGCCCCCGGTGGCTGGGCCGGGTGCCGCATCTACAATATTGCCAGGAAAGGTTCGCGGAGATTTTCGGGGACACGGATTTCGGGACCCTAGATGCCCATCTTGGGTTCCAGGAGGTCGGACGGAGGAACCTCCGGGGCCGGACCGTGCTGCAGGAGGGGGTCAAAACCGAGTTTGGCTCCATGTCGACTGGAGCCCCGGCCCGGGGGGCGGGCCGGGCGGGCAGGCCGGGCGAGAGTTCCAGGAACCCGGCCGCGATTCCGGCTTCGACCCGGTCGACTGCACGGCGGGCGTGCAGGCCGGGGGGCGACTCGCAGGGGCCCTTCCACGCTGCGGGGCCCAGCGGTTGGAGCCCGGCTACCCCGGCGAGGGGCGGAAGAACCTGCACGGCGCGGCGGGAGAACCCGGCATGCTTCCGCGGGGCAGGCCGGGCAGGAGTTCCAGGAGCCCGGCCACGATTCCTACTTCTCCCCGGTGCCCTGCCCGGAGGCCGGGCGGGCCCGGGGGCCTTCGGCGCGGGCGGCGGGCGGCTTCCGCGGCGGAGACGAGCCTCTCTGGGGCCCGGGAGGTCGGCCCTGGGTCGACCTGGCGCCGGGGCTCGGGCTCCGGAAGTCCGTATGAGGTTTTTGAAACGGGCCTTGCCCGGGCCTTCGCTCCAGGAGGGCGGACACTTTCGGCGGTTGCCCCCGGTGGCTGGGCCGGGTGCCGCATCTACAATATTGCCAGGAAAGGTTCGCGGAGATTTTCGGGGACACGGATTTCGGGACCCTGGATGCCCATCTTGGGTTCCAGGAGGTCGGACGGAGGAACCTCCGGGGCCGGACCGTGCTGCAGGAGGGGGTCAAAACCGAGTTTGGCTCCATGTCGACTGGAGCCCCGGCCCGGGGGGCGGGCCGGGCGGGCAGGCCGGGCGAGAGTTCCAGGAACCCGGCCGCGATTCCGGCTTCGACCCGGTCGACTGCACGGCGGGCGTGCAGGCCGGGGGGCGACTCGCAGGGGCCCTTCCACGCTGCGGGGCCCAGCGGTTGGAGCCCGGCTACCCCGGCGAGGGGCGGAAGAACCTGCACGGCGCGGCGGGAGAACCCGGCATGCTTCCGCGGGGCAGGCCGGGCAGGAGTTCCAGGAGCCCGGCCACGATTCCTACTTCTCCCCGGTGCCCTGCCCGGAGGCCGGGCGGGCCCGGGGGCCTTCGCCGCGGGCGGCGGGCGGCTTCCGCGGCGGAGACGAGCCTCTCTGGGGCCCGGGAGGTCGGCCCTGGGTCGACCTGGCGCCGGGGCTCGCGCTCCGGAAGTCCGTATGAGGTTTTTGAAACGGGCCTTGCCCGGGCCTTCGCTCCAGGAGGGCGGACACTTTCGGCGGTTGCCCCCGGTGGCTGGGCCGGGTGCCGCATCTACAATATTGCCAGGAAAGGTTCGCGGAGATTTTCGGGGACACGGATTTCGGGACCCTGGATGCCCATCTTGGGTTCCAGGAGGTCGGACGGAGGAACCTCCGGGGCCGGACCGTGCTGCAGGAGGGGGTCAAAACCGAGTTTGGCTCCAAGTCGACTGGAGCCCCGGCCCGGGGGGCGGGCCGGGCGGGCAGGCCGGGCGAGAGTTCCAGGAACCCGGCCGCGATTCCGGCTTCGACCCGGTCGACTGCACGGCGGGCGTGCAGGCCGGGGGGCGACTCGCAGGGGCCCTTCCAGGCTGCGGGGCCCAGCGGTTGGAGCCCGGCTACCCCGGCGAGGGGCGGAAGAACCTGCACGGCGCGGCGGGAGAACCCGGCATGCTTCCGCGGGGCAGGCCGGGCAGGAGTTCCAGGAGCCCGGCCACGATTCCTACTTCTCCCCGGTGCCCTGCGCGGAGGCCGGGCGGGCCCGGGGGCCTTCGGCGCGGGCATCAGGCGGCTTCCGCGGCGGAGACGTGCCTCTCTGGGGCCCGGGAGGTCGGCCCTGGGTCGACCTGGCGCCCGGGCTCGCGCTCCGGAAGTCCGTATGAGGTTTTTCAAACGGGCCTTGCCCGGGCCTTCGCTCCAGGAGGGCGGACACTTTCGGCGGTTGGCCCCGGTGGCTGGGCCGGGTGCCGCATCTACAATATTGCCAAGAAAGGTTCGCGGAGATTTTGGGGGACTCGGTTTTCAGGACCCTAAATGCCCATGTTCGGTTCCAGAAAGTCGGTCAGAGGAACCTCCGGGGCAAAAGAACCGTGCCGCGCTGCCTTGTCAACCGAGCGTGGAGGCAGCGTGCCCCGATCCGGCGGGCCTGGCCGTGCGAGAGTTCCAGGCTCTGGCCCGCGATTCCGGCTCCCGCCCCCCCCCCCGGTGATGGGCTCGGAGGTCGGGCAGGCAGCGGTGCTTGCTTCCCCAGGAGTGGCGGGGCTCTCCTGACGGGGAACCGGGAGGACCTGGTGTCCGCCGTGGGACTTGGAAAACTTCTGCTCGGTTGCGTTGGGAGCGGTTAACGTGGGAGCTCCGGCCGGGACTATTGTTAGTTACTCTTACCCTGTTAGTAGCTGGGGGCCGCCCCGGTTGCGGCGGCCGATTTGACTGGCGGCACCGGCTGGTTGCCGGACGGGCGGTTAGTCCTCAGCCGAAGCTGAAAAAAGATTGTCCGGGCTCCGCCGCTGTTGGTTTCTTGGCGGCTGGGCTCCCGGTTTCAGAAAATAAAACATTGCGGGGGACAACTGAAAGAAAAACAGGGTGTGCACGTGGGGGGTCAAAGGTTCAAAACGAGTGCTCCCCCGGGGGACAGGGAGCAGAGCACCCCGGACAGCGCCCACCGGCCCGCAAACTGCTTCAGCTTGCCGGCGGCTACCGCCCAGTGGTGCTCCGCTCGGAGGCGGGCGCGCAGGACACCGAGGAAAAACGCCCCGAGGTGCCCGGGAGCCTTCCCGGCCAGAGCCTCCTTCCTGGATAGCCAGATGACGAGCTTGGCCAGAGCCAGGAGGAGGTTGACCAGTCGGTCCCGGGCCCGGGTGGGGCGACGGATGGGGAGTGCGTAAATAAACAGGTGCGGGGAATAGTGCAGCCAGAACTTGAGGAGCAGGTTCTGGAGGAGGAGGTGCAGGGGCTGCAGCCTGGCGCACTCGAGGACCAGGTGCGCCAGGGTCTCCCTCTCGTCACAAAACGGGCATCGGTCGGAGATGGTGTCAATCCGCGCCAGATACACGCCCGTCGCGGCGGCCCCGTGAAGGAGCCGCCAGCCTAGGTCCCCGGCGGCTCTCGGGACGAGCTCCGAGTAGACGCTGAGCCACCGGGGACCGTCGGCCACGCCCTCGCCAAAGTAGTCCCGCCATTGGGTGTCTTGGCGGGACGCGAGGGCGGCGTGGTGGAGCGTCCTGCGGACGAGCGTGTAGAGCTGGCGCCGGTGGGCCGTCGAGAAGCGGACCGGCGGGGTGTCCCCCAGCCTGCAGAGGTGGTGAGGGGCGGAGTGCCTCGGGGCCGGCCGCTGGGCGGGCCCTATCAGGAACTCCGCCGGGCTGGGGGATTCGGGAGGGCGGGGACCGCCCTCTCGCAGGACTCGCTCGACGTAGGCAAGGGCGTCTGCGGGCAGCGCAGCTTTCACCTCCCGGACTAGGCGCGAGCAAGTTGCACGCCCTATGGTCAGGCCCGTGCGCCGGGCCAGCGCCGCGGGGCCCAGCCATCCTCGCTCGTCGTAGTCCAGGAGGTCTCCGAGCCGGGTGACGCCCACCCGGGCCATCCTCAGGGAGGCCTCTGGCGAGGCTGCCGCCGGGACCGCCAGCTGCGGGTTAAAGAACAGCGGCTCGGCCAGCAGGTCGCCGTCCTTGGCCACCCGCGACGGAGACCTGGAGGCGGAGATCAGCCCCCAGGCCTTGAGGAGGTCTCGGTAAAAGGCCGGCAGCTCCCCCGCCACCCGCACGAGCTCCAGGCCGCGCAGGAAGAAGAGCTGCCGGTCGTATCGGAGCCCCCGGAGGCGGCGGAGGAAGGCGCGCCCCAACAGGCTCCACGCCGCGTGGCTACCGTCACTGTACAGCAGTCTCTGCAGGGCCTGGAGGCGGAACGTCAGGACCTGGCTGCGGAGGCACACCAGGCCCTGCCCCCCCTCCCGCAAGGGGAGGGTCAGCACCCGTGCAGAGACCCAGTGCCGTCTTGGCCAGAAGAACCCCAGCGCCCGTCTCTGGAGCCTGGCAAGAACCTCGGGGGGCACGGGGAGGGTATTGAAGCGGTACCAGAGCATGGACAGGATCAGCTGGTTCAACACCAGCGCCCGGCCCCGGAGGGACAGGCACCGCAGCAGCCCCGTCCACGCCCCGATCCGCCTCGCCACCCTCAGTTCTAGGTCTGCCCAATTCTGCGGGGGGGAGGGGTCCGTGGGGCTCAGGTAGACCCCCAGGTAGAGCAGCGGGCCCGCGCTCCACTCGATGCCCCGGAGCGCGGGTGGGAGCGAGCCCACCTGCCACCCGGCACCCACCGTCAGCCCGGAGCTCTTGGCCCAGTTGACCCGGGCGGAGGAGGCCGCCGAATAAACCGCCTGGCAGGCCGCCACCCGCTCCAGATCTTCCGGGCCCTGGACCGCGAGGAGCACGTCGTCGGCGTACGCCGAGAGGACCAGCCGCAGCGCCGGTTCCCGCAGCGCCAACCCGGCCACCCGCCTCCGCAGGAGGCACAGGAAGGGCTCCAGGCCTAGCGCGTACAGCTGGCCCGACATCGGGCAGCCTTGACGCACCCCCCGCCTGAACGGGATGGGTTCCGTCAGGGACCAGTTGAGCTTAACCAGGCACTCCGCGGAGGCGTACAGTACCTGGAGAGCCCGCACAAAGCGCGGTCCGAAGCCGAAGGCCCGCAGCGTGCCCGTCAGATACCCGTGGTCCATCCTGTCGAACGCCTTCTCCTGATCGAGGGAGAGCAGGCCGAACGACAGGCCCTCCCGGCGCGCCAGCTCCAGGAGGTCCCGCACCAGGTACAGGTTGTCGAAGATGGAGCGACCTTGCACCGTGTACGTCTGGTCGGGATGGATCACGTCCGCCAGCACGGACCGCAGGCGCAGCGAGACGGCCTTCGCCACCACCTTATAGTCCGTGCAGAGGAGGGACACGGGACGCCAGTTCCTCAGGTCGCGGAGGTCTCCCTTCTTCGGCAGGAGAGTCAACACCGCCCTCCTGCACGACAGGGGGAGCTCCCCGCGAGCCTCGGCCTCGGCCCAGACCGCGGCAAGGTCCGGGCCGAGCACGTCCCAGAAGGCCCGGTAGAACTCCGTGGTGAGCCCGTCCAGCCCCGGCGCCTTGTTGCCGGGCATGAGACGGAGGGCGAGCGTGAGCTCGGCCAAGGTGAGAGGAGCCTCCAGCCGGTCACGGTCGCCCGCGCCCACCTGCGGCAGTTCCTCCCAGAGCGCGCTGCGGGCCGTCGCCTCGGTCGGCTCCCGGGAAAAGAGCCTTCCGTAGAAGGCCCTCGCGCGAACTCGCAGCTCTCCCGGGGCCGAGAGGGGGGTGCCATCATCCGCCAGCAGGCAAGTGATGTGCTTTTTGGCCCCCCTCTGCTTCTCCAGGCCGTAGAAGAAACGGGAGCCGCGGTCCATCTCCCGCAGGAGGTGGACTCGCGCGCGGACGAACGCGCCGCGTGCGCGGCGGTCCTCCAGGGCTCTCAGCTCCTCCCGCCTCTCCCTGCACTCTCCGCAGAGGGACGGATCCTGCGGGTCGGCGACCAGGCGCCTCTCCAGCTCCAACACTTCCCGCTCGAGCCGCTCTATGGCCGCCTCCCGCTCCCGGGTGTGCCCCCGGGCGTAGCTGCGGCAGAAGAGCCGGATGCGCGCCTTCCCCCCGTCCCACCATCCCCGAGCCGAGGGGAAAGACTGCCGCTGCCCGCGCCAGGCCAACCAGAACTCCCGGAAGGCCGCTCCGAAGCTCGGGTCCTCCAGCAGGCTGTTGTTAAAGTGCCAGTAGGCCGACCCCCGCCGCCCGGGGCCAAACGCCACCCGGGCGCACACCAGATGGTGATCGCTGAAGGGGGCCGGCCTCACTCTGCAGGACACGGCTCGGGCATCCACGCGGGGCGAGATGTAAATCCGGTCCAACCGGGAGTGGCTCGCCCGCTCCCCCCCCACCCGCACGTACGTGGGGGCCGGGGGGCCGTCGGGGTGACAGACTCGCCAGGCGTCCACCAGGGAGTGCTCCTCCAGGATCCCCCTGAGGGCGTCCGCGGCGGCCCGGCACCGTTGCCTGCGCGAGCGGTCCTGTTCCTCGAGGGTGACGTTGAAGTCCCCGCCTAAGACCAGGCTCTCGCGAGGGCTCAAGGTGCCCAGGTAGTCGGCCGCCCGGCGGAAAAAATCCGCCGCGTCCGGTTCCGCGGCGGGGCCGTACACGTTCACAAAGTTCGTTACCGTCCCCGCCGCTCGGGCCCGGACGTGGAGCAGGCGGCCCGGCACCGCCTCAACGTCCTCTAAGATCTCCGGCCGCAGGCTCGGGGAGAACAGGGTGGCCACCCCGCACGAGGTGGCCGACAGGTGACTCAGGAAAACCCCGTCTCCCCACTCCAGCCGCCAGGCGGCGGCGTCGGCCGGAGTCGTCCAGGTCTCCTGGAGGAAAGCCACCGAGTAGCCCCCCTCCCGCAGGAAGGAGAACACCTGGCTCCTCCGGAGACCCTGCCTGCAGCCTCGGACGTTGAGGGTCGCGATGTTAAGCGACGTCATGGCTGGCGGGAGGGGGCTCCGATGGCTCGGCCGGGGGCTCGCGCAGGGCAACGCCCAGCCGGTACCCGGCCCCGCGCCCGTACACCGTCAGGGCGTCGTACATGGACCGGGCCCGGGTGTACACCCGGGCGTTGCATCTGTTCGGCCCCTTCCCCTCCCTCACCAGCGCCCTCGTGGCCTCGAGGATGCTGTTAAAGTCGCCCCAGCAGTCCAGGGCCAGCTGCACCCGGGCCGGAGCGCGCCGGGTGCTTTCCCGCTCCAAGAAGGCCACCAGGTCCTCCCTGGAGACTGCTGCTGGTGCTGGGGCTGGGGCTGGGGGGGTTGCAGGCTCAACGCTGCCTGCTGACCCCCCCGCATCCTCAGCCTGGTCAGGTCCAGTGGGGCCTGGCTGGCTGGCTTCCGCCGCCTCCGCCGCGCCTCCGGCGGAGGCTTCCTCGGCCTCCATCTGGACCTCTCGGTCCGCTTGGCTCTCCGACTCGGCCCGAGGGAGATCTGCAGCCCCTTCGCGGGGGGCCTGGCTGGGGGTGGGGGTGGGGGTGGGGGTGGGGGGGGGGGAACCTGGCCCCTGCTCTTCCTCCCCGTCAGGTGCCGCAGGGGCGGCTTGACTGGGGGCGGGGAGGGCCTCCCCCTCGGGACCCGTGCCGGAGCTCACCGGGGTGAGCCCCAGGGTCTCTTCGCTGAGGGGGGGGAGGGGCGCTGAGCTTGAGGTTGAAGCTGCTAGTGCTGTTTCTGTTGTTGTTGCTGTTGCTGTTGCTGTTGCTGTTGGGGAGGGCCCTACCTCCGCGATGGCAGGCTCAGGGGGCTCCTCCCGCATGGGCTCCTCCTCTCCTTCTCTTTCTCTCTCTCTTTCTCTCTCTCTCTCTCTCTCTCTTTCTGGGGCCTCCTCCACGGGGATTACCCGCACTTTCTCGGGAGGGGGGGGGTCTTCCGGAGCAGCTCTGCTGGCTGGTGAGGGGGCCTTTTGCACGTCGGCCCCCTCCCCCTCCTCGCCTGTGTCCGAGGGGGGGCCCTCCTCTAGGGAGGGATCGAGCTGCTCCGCGGCCTTTCTCTTTTGGGCCCGCCCCGATGGAGGAGGGGGGGGGCCCGCCCGCTCGCCCGCAGGGTGGTCCTCTCTATGGCCCGGAGGCTTGCCCGCGGTGGACGCTTGGCCCCGGGCCGGGGCTGGGGCTGGGGCTGGGGCTGGGGCTGGGGCTGAAGCCGGGACTGGGCCCGGCTCGGGGCCTACCTCCCTCTCCCCGTCTCCTGCTCCCTGCCCCCCGGTGACTGCGGCCGAGGGGGGCTCTGCCGCTGGGGGGCTCCCGCCAGGGCTCCCGCCAGGGCCGGGGGGGCTGGGGGGGCCGGTGGCAGGGCCCCCCCCTCCACTGGCGGGGGCCTGCGGTGGCCGCCGCGCTTGCCCCAAGGGGCATTCTTGGCGGAGGTGCCCTACCCCGCGGCACTTGTAACACCGCAGGTCCCCCACCGTGAAGAAGATGCGGTGCAGGGCCCCCCCAAACATTACCTGGAGGGATCCCTCCGCCCCCAGCTGCGCTCCCGCCGCCGGCTGGATCGTTACCTGCCGGCGGAACGAGCGCACGTGTCGCAGGGTGGGGTCCCGGCACCCCAAACCCAG
>NW_026775405.1:601114-608614 GCF_030867095.1 Alligator mississippiensis
CCCCTAGGAATACTTGGGGTGGAGCTGGGGAGCGAAAATCCCCATAGGAATACATGGGGTGGAGCTGGGGAGCGAAAAAGCCCCTAGGAATACATGGGGTTGACCTGGGGACCGAGAAAGCCCATAGGAACACATGGGGTTGACCTGGGGACCGAAAAAGCCCATAGCAACACATGGGGCTGACCTGGGGACCGAAAGAGCCCATCGGCATCCATGGGGGGGAGCTGGGGAGCGGAAAAGCCCCTAGGAATACATGGGGTGGAGCTGGGGAGCGAAAAAACCCCTAGGAATACTTGGGGGGGAGCTGGGGAGCGAAAAAGCCCTTAGGAATACATGGGGGGGGAGCTGGGGAGCGGAAAAGCCCCTAGGAATACATGGGGGGGAGCTGGGGAGCGAAAAAGCCCCTAGGAATACTTGGGGTGGAGCTGGGGACCGAAAAAGCCCTTAGGAATACATGGGGTGGAGCTGGGGAGCGAAAAAGCCCCTAGGAATACTTGGGGTTGAGCTGGGGACTGAAAATCCCCATAGGAATAAATGGGGTTGACCTGGGGAGCGGAAAAGCCCCTAGGAATACTTGGGGTGGAGCTGGGGACCGAAAAAGCCCATAGGCATCCATGGGGTTGACCTGGGGAGCGAAAATCCCCATAGGCATCCATGGGGTTGACCTGGGGAGCGAAAATCCCCATAGGCATACGTGGGGTTGACCTGGTGCCCGCCCCCCCCACGGAAGTCCGTATGAGGTTTTTGAAACGGGCCTTGCCCGGGCCTTCGATCCAGGAGGGCGGACACTTTCGGCGGTTCGTCCCGGTGGCTGGGCCGGGTGCCGCATCTACAATATAGCCAAGAAACGTTCGCGGAGATTTTCGAGAACACGTTTTTAAGGACCCTCAATGCCCATGTTCGGTTCCAGAAAGCCGGTCAGAGGGATCTTCGGGGCAGAACCCTGCCGTGTTGAGGGGCCAAACCCGAGTTTGGAGCCAGGTCAACGGGGAAAACCGGAAAAGGGCCGGAGAAGGCGGTCAGGCCGGGCGAGAGTTCCAGGAGCTCGGCCACAATTCCGATTTCGTCCCGGTCAAGGGCTCCGTGGAAGGGCAGCCCGGGGGCGGGTCCAAGGGCCCCGGCAGGGACCCGGGCCTCCGGGGTCGGAGCCCAGGCACCCCGCCGAGGGGTGGTCGTCCCGGGCCAAGGCGGCGGGAGCCCGGGCAGGACTCCGCGGGGCAGGCCGGGCGGGAGTTCCAGGAGCCCGGCCGCGATTCCGACTTCTCCCCGGTGCCCTGCCCGGAGGCCGGGCAGGTCCGGGGGCCTTCGGCGCGGGCGGCGGGCTGCTCCCGCGGGGGAGACGAGCCGTGCTGGGCCCCGGGAGGGAGGCCCGGGGTCGACCTGGCGCCGGGGCTCCGGCCCTGGAAGTCCCGATGAGGTTTTTCAAACGGCCCGTGCCCGGGCCTTCGCTCCAGGAGGGCGGACACTTTCGGCGGTTGCCCCCGGTGGCTGGGCCGGGTGCCGCATCTACAATATTGCCAGGAAAGGTCCGCGGAGATTTTCGGGGACACGGTTTTCGGGACCCTAGTTGCCCATCTTGGGTTCCAGGAGGTCGGGCAGGGGTACCTCCGGGACCGGACCGTGCTGCAGGAGGGGCTCAACCCCGGGTTTGGCTCCATGTCGACTGGAGCTCCGGCCCAGGGGCGGGCCGGGCGAGAGTTCCAGGAGCCCGGCCGCGATTCCGGCTTCTCCCCGGTGCCCTGCCCGGAGGCCGGGCAGGTCCGGGGGCCTTCGGCGCGGGCGGCGGGCTGCTCCCGCGGGGGAGACGAGCCTCTCTGGGGCCCGGGAGGTTGGCCCTGGGTCGACCTGGCGCCGGGGCTCGGGCTCCGGAAGTCCGTATGAGGTTTTTCAAACGGGCCTTGCCCGGGCCTTCGCTCCAGGAGGGCGGACACTTTCGGCGGTTGCCCCCGGCGGCTGGGCCGGGTGCCGCATCTACAATATTGCCAGGAAAGGTTCGCGGAGATTTTCGAGGACACGGGTTTCGGGACCCTAGATGCCCATCTTGGGTTCCAGGAGCTCGGACGGAGGAACCTCCGGGGCCGGACCGTTCCGAAGGAGGGGGTCAAAACCGAGTTTGGCTCCATGTCGACTGGAGCTCCGGCCCCGGGGCGGGCCGGGCGGCCTGCCCGGCGAGAGTTCCAGGAGCCCGGCCGCGATTCCGGCTTCTCCCCGGTGCCCTGCCCGGAGGCCGGGCGGGCCCGGGGGCCTTCGGCGCGGGCGGCAGGCGGCTTCCGCGGCGGAGACGAGCCTCTCTGGGGCCCGGGAGGTGGGCCCTGGGTCGACCTGCCGCCGGGGCTCGGGCTCCGGAAGTCCGTATGAGGTTTTTCAAACGGGCCTTGCCCGGGTCTTCGCTCCAGGAGGGCGGACACTTTCGGCGGTTGCCCCCGGCGGCTGGGCCGGGTGCCGCATCTACAATATTGCCAGGAAAGGTTCGCGGAGATTTTCGAGGACACGGGTTTCGGGACCCTAGATGCCCATCTTGGGTTCCAGGAGGCCGGACGGAGGAACCTCCGGGGCCGGACCGTGCTGCAGGAGAGGTTCAACCCCGAGTTTGGCTCCATGTCGACTGGAGCTCCGGCCCGGGGGGCGGGCCGGGCGGCCTGGCCGGGCGAGAGTTCCAGGAGCCCGGCCGCGATTCCTACTTCTCCCCGGTGCCCTGCCCGGAGGCCGGGCGGGTCCGGGGGCCTTCGGCGCGGGCAGCGGGCTGCTCCCGCGGGGGAGACGAGCCGCCCTAACGCCCGGGAGGGAGGCCCGGGGTCGACCTGGCTCCCGAGCTCCGGCCCTGGAAGTCCGTATGAGGATTTTCAAACGGGCCGTGCCCGGGCCTTCGCTCCAGGAGGCCGGACACTTTCGGCGGTTGCTCCCGGCGGCTGGGCCGGGTGCCACATCTACAATATTGCCAGGAAAGGTCCGCGGAGATTTTCGGGGACACGGTTTTCGGGACCCTAGATGCCCATCTTGGGTTCCAGGAGGTCGGACGGAGGAACCTCCGGGGCCGGACCGTGCTGCAGGAGAGGTTCAACCGCGAGTTTGGCTCCATGTCGACTGGAGCTCCGGCCCAGGGGCGGGCCGAGCGGCTTGGCCGGGCGAGAGTTCCAGGAGCCCGGCCGCGATTCCTACTTCTCCCCGGTGCCCTGCCCGGAGGCCGGGCGGGTCCGGGGGCCTTCGGCGCGGGCAGCGGGCTGCTCCCGCGGGGGAGACGAGCCGTGCTGGGCCCCGGGAGGGAGGCCCGCGGTCGACCTGGCGCCGGGGCTCCGGCCCTGGAAGTCCGTATGAGGTTTTTCAAACGGGCCTTGCCCGGGCCTTCGCTCCAGGAGGGCGGACACTTTCGGCGGTTGCCCCCGGCGGCTGGGCCGGGTGCCGCATCTACAATATTGCCAGGAAAGGTTCGCGGAGATTTTCGGGGACACGGATTTCGGGACCCTAGATGCCCATCTTGGGTTCCAGGAGGTCGGACGGAGGAACCTCCGGGGCCGGACCGTGCTGCAGGAGGGGGTCAAAACCGAGTTTGGCTCCATGTCGACTGGAGCTCCGGCCCGGGGGGCGGGCCGGGCGGGCAGGCCGGGCGAGAGTTCCAGGAACCCGGCCGCGATTCCGGCTTCGACCCGGTCGACTGCACGGCGGGCGTGCAGGCCGGGGGGCGACTCGCAGGGGCCCTTCCAGGCTGCGGGGCCCAGCGGTTGGAGCCCGGCTACCCCGGCGAAGGGGCGGAAGAACCTGCACGGCGCGGCGGGAGAACCCGGCATGCTTCCGCGGGGCAGGCCGGGCAGGAGTTCCAGGAGCCCGGCCACGATTCCTACTTCTCCCCGGTGCCCTGCCCGGAGGCCGGGCGGGCCCGGGGGCCTTCGGCGCGGGCATCAGGCGGCTTCCGCGGCGGAGACGTGCCTCTCTGGGGCCCGGGAGGTTGGCCCTGGGTCGACCTGGCGCCCGGGCTCGCGCTCCGGAAGTCCGTATGAGGTTTTTCAAACGGGCCTTGCCCGGGCCTTCGCTCCAGGAGGGCGGACACTTTCGGCGGTTGCCCCCGGTGGCTGGGCCGGGTGCCGCATCTACAATATTGCCAGGAAAGGTTCGCGGAGATTTTCGGGGACACGGATTTCGGGACCCTAGATGCCCATCTTGGGTTCCAGGAGGTCGGACGGGCGAACCTGCGGGGCCGGACCGTGCTGCAGGAGGGGGTCAAAACCGAGTTTGGCTCCATGTCGACTGGCGCTCCGGCCCGGGGGGCGGGCCGGGCGGGCAGGCCGGGCGAGAGTTCCAGGAACCCGGCCGCGATTCCGGCTTCGACCCGGTCGACTGCACGGCGGGCGTGCAGGCCGGCGGCGACTCGCAGGGCCCCTTCCAGGCAGCGGGGCCCAGCGGTTGGAGCCCGGCTACCCCGGCGAGGGGCGGAAGAACCTGCACGGCGCGGCCGGAGAACCCGGCATGCTTCCGCGTGGCAGGCCGGGCAGGAGTTCCAGGAGCCCGTCCACGATTCCTACTTCTCCCCGGTGCCCTGCCCGGAGGCCGGGCGGGCCCGGGGGCCTTCGCCGCGGGCGGCGGGCGGCTTCCGCGGCGGAGACGAGCCTCTCTGGGGCCCGGGAGGTCGGCCCTGGGTCGACCTGGCGCCGGGGCTCGGGCTCCGGAAGTCCGTATGAGGTTTTTCAAACGGGCCTTGCCCGGGCCTTCGTTCCAGGAGGGCGGACACTTTCGGCGGTTGCCCCCGGCGGCTGGGCCGGGTGCCGCATCTACAATATTGCCAGGAAAGGTTCGCGGAGATTTTCGGGGACACGGATTTCGGGACCCTAGATGCCCATCTTGGGTTCCAGGAGGTCGGAGGGAGGAACCTCCGGGGCCGGACCGTGCTGCAGGAGGGGGTCAAAACCGAGTTTGGCTCCAAGTCGACTGGAGCTCCGGCCCGGGGGGCGGGCCGGGCGGGCAGGCCGGGCGAGAGTTCCAGGAACCCGGCCGCGATTCCGGCTTCGACCCGGTCGACTGCACGGCGGGCGTGCAGGCCGGGGGGCGACTCGCAGGGGCCCTTCCAGGCTGCGGGGCCCAGCGGTTGGAGCCCGGCTACCCCGGCGAGGGGCGGAAGAACCTGCACGGCGCGGCGGGAGAACCCGGCATGCTTCCGCGTGGCAGGCCGGGCAGGAGTTCCAGGAGCCCGGCCACGATTCCTACTTCTCCCCGGTGCCCTGCCCGGAGGCCGGGCGGGCCCGGGGGCCTTCGGCGCGGGCGGCGGGCGGCTTCCGCGGCGGAGACGAGCCTCTCTGGGGCCCGGGAGGTCGGCCCTGGGTCGACCTGGCGCCGGGGCTCGGGCTCCGGAAGTCCGTATGAGGTTTTTGAAACGGGCCTTGCCCGGGCCTTCGCTCCAGGAGGGCGGACACTTTCGGCGGTTGCCCCCGGTGGCTGGGCCGGGTGCCGCATCTACAATATTGCCAGGAAAGGTTCGCGGAGATTTTCGGGGACACGGATTTCGGGACCCTAGATGCCCATCTTGGGTTCCAGGAGGTCGGACGGAGGAACCTCCGGGGCCGGACCGTGCTGCAGGAGGGGGTCAAAACCGAGTTTGGCTCCATGTCGACTGGAGCCCCGGCCCGGGGGGCGGGCCGGGCGGGCAGGCCGGGCGAGAGTTCCAGGAACCCGGCCGCGATTCCGGCTTCGACCCGGTCGACTGCACGGCGGGCGTGCAGGCCGGGGGGCGACTCGCAGGGGCCCTTCCACGCTGCGGGGCCCAGCGGTTGGAGCCCGGCTACCCCGGCGAGGGGCGGAAGAACCTGCACGGCGCGGCGGGAGAACCCGGCATGCTTCCGCGGGGCAGGCCGGGCAGGAGTTCCAGGAGCCCGGCCACGATTCCTACTTCTCCCCGGTGCCCTGCCCGGAGGCCGGGCGGGCCCGGGGGCCTTCGGCGCGGGCGGCGGGCGGCTTCCGCGGCGGAGACGAGCCTCTCTGGGGCCCGGGAGGTCGGCCCTGGGTCGACCTGGCGCCGGGGCTCGGGCTCCGGAAGTCCGTATGAGGTTTTTGAAACGGGCCTTGCCCGGGCCTTCGCTCCAGGAGGGCGGACACTTTCGGCGGTTGCCCCCGGTGGCTGGGCCGGGTGCCGCATCTACAATATTGCCAGGAAAGGTTCGCGGAGATTTTCGGGGACACGGATTTCGGGACCCTGGATGCCCATCTTGGGTTCCAGGAGGTCGGACGGAGGAACCTCCGGGGCCGGACCGTGCTGCAGGAGGGGGTCAAAACCGAGTTTGGCTCCATGTCGACTGGCGCCCCGGCCCGGGGGGCGGGCCGGGCGGGCAGGCCGGGCGAGAGTTCCAGGAACCCGGCCGCGATTCCGGCTTCGACCCGGTCGACTGCACGGCGGGCGTGCAGGCCGGCGGCGACTCGCAGGGCCCCTTCCACGCTGCGGGGCCCAGCGGTTGGAGCCCGGCTACCCCGGCGAGGGGCGGAAGAACCTGCACGGCGCGGCGGGAGAACCCGGCATGCTTCCGCGGGGCAGGCCGGGCAGGAGTTCCAGGAGCCCGGCCACGATTCCTACTTCTCCCCGGTGCCCTGCCCGGAGGCCGGGCGGGCCCGGGGGCCTTCGCCGCGGGCGGCGGGCGGCTTCCGCGGCGGAGACGAGCCTCTCTGGGGCCCGGGAGGTCGGCCCTGGGTCGACCTGGCGCCGGGGCTCGCGCTCCGGAAGTCCGTATGAGGTTTTTGAAACGGGCCTTGCCCGGGCCTTCGCTCCAGGAGGGCGGACACTTTCGGCGGTTGCCCCCGGTGGCTGGGCCGGGTGCCGCATCTACAATATTGCCAGGAAAGGTTCGCGGAGATTTTCGGGGACACGGATTTCGGGACCCTAGATGCCCATCTTGGGTTCCAGGAGGTCGGACGGAGGAACCTCCGGGGCCGGACCGTGCTGCAGGAGGGGGTCAAAACCGAGTTTGGCTCCAAGTCGACTGGAGCCCCGGCCCGGGGGGCGGGCCGGGCGGGCAGGACGGGCGAGAGTTCCAGGAACCCGGCCGCGATTCCGGCTTCGACCCGGTCGACTGCACGGCGGGCGTGCAGGCCGGGGGGCGACTCGCAGGGGCCCTTCCACGCTGCGGGGCCCAGCGGTTGGAGCCCGGCTACCCCGGCGAGGGGCGGAAGAACCTGCACGGCGCGGCGGGAGAACCCGGCATGCTTCCGCGGGGCAGGCCGGGCAGGAGTTCCAGGAGCCCGGCCACGATTCCTACTTCTCCCCGGTGCCCTGCGCGGAGGCCGGGCGGGCCCGGGGGCCTTCGGCGCGGGCATCAGGCGGCTTCCGCGGCGGAGACGTGCCTCTCTGGGGCCCGGGAGGTCGGCCCTGGGTCGACCTGGCGCCCGGGCTCGCGCTCCGGAAGTCCGTATGAGGTTTTTCAAACGGGCCTTGCCCGGGCCTTCGCTCCAGGAGGGCGGACACTTTCGGCGGTTGGCCCCGGTGGCTGGGCCGGGTGCCGCATCTACAATATTGCCAAGAAAGGT
>NW_026775405.1:621114-622416 GCF_030867095.1 Alligator mississippiensis
GCCGAGGGGTGGTCGTCCCGGGCCAAGGCGGCGGGAGCCCGGGCAGGACTCCGCGGGGCAGGCCGGGCGGGAGTTCCAGGAGCCCGGCCGCGATTCCGACTTCTCCCCGGTGCCCTGCCCGGAGGCCGGGCAGGTCCGGGGGCCTTCGGCGCGGGCGGCGGGCTGCTCCCGCGGGGGAGACGAGCCGTGCTGGGCCCCGGGAGGGAGGCCCGGGGTCGACCTGGCGCCGGGGCTCCGGCCCTGGAAGTCCCGATGAGGTTTTTCAAACGGCCCGTGCCCGGGCCTTCGCTCCAGGAGGGCGGACACTTTCGGCGGTTGCCCCCGGTGGCTGGGCCGGGTGCCGCATCTACAATATTGCCAGGAAAGGTCCGCGGAGATTTTCGGGGACACGGTTTTCGGGACCCTAGTTGCCCATCTTGGGTTCCAGGAGGTCGGGCAGGGGTACCTCCGGGACCGGACCGTGCTGCAGGAGGGGCTCAACCCCGGGTTTGGCTCCATGTCGACTGGAGCTCCGGCCCAGGGGCGGGCCGGGCGAGAGTTCCAGGAGCCCGGCCGCGATTCCGGCTTCTCCCCGGTGCCCTGCCCGGAGGCCGGGCAGGTCCGGGGGCCTTCGGCGCGGGCGGCGGGCTGCTCCCGCGGGGGAGACGAGCCTCTCTGGGGCCCGGGAGGTTGGCCCTGGGTCGACCTGGCGCCGGGGCTCGGGCTCCGGAAGTCCGTATGAGGTTTTTCAAACGGGCCTTGCCCGGGCCTTCGCTCCAGGAGGGCGGACACTTTCGGCGGTTGCCCCCGGCGGCTGGGCCGGGTGCCGCATCTACAATATTGCCAGGAAAGGTTCGCGGAGATTTTCGAGGACACGGGTTTCGGGACCCTAGATGCCCATCTTGGGTTCCAGGAGCTCGGACGGAGGAACCTCCGGGGCCGGACCGTTCCGAAGGAGGGGGTCAAAACCGAGTTTGGCTCCATGTCGACTGGAGCTCCGGCCCCGGGGCGGGCCGGGCGGCCTGCCCGGCGAGAGTTCCAGGAGCCCGGCCGCGATTCCGGCTTCTCCCCGGTGCCCTGCCCGGAGGCCGGGCGGGCCCGGGGGCCTTCGGCGCGGGCGGCAGGCGGCTTCCGCGGCGGAGACGAGCCTCTCTGGGGCCCGGGAGGTGGGCCCTGGGTCGACCTGCCGCCGGGGCTCGGGCTCCGGAAGTCCGTATGAGGTTTTTCAAACGGGCCTTGCCCGGGTCTTCGCTCCAGGAGGGCGGACACTTTCGGCGGTTGCCCCCGGCGGCTGGGCCGGGTGCCGCATCTACAATATTGCCA
>NW_026775406.1:0-24403 GCF_030867095.1 Alligator mississippiensis
TCTTCTCAAACACTTAAAGTTTTTCCCCTACCGCATATTCCAGAAGCTCTTGGTACTACAGTTGGCTGCCTATGTTTAGACTTTATTAAGAATCAAAACCAGTTAGAGGGAAAACAGAGAAATTGTATGTATTGTAGGCATTCTCTGAAAAGAAAATCATGAAGAAACAGGTTGGAAATCAAATGTAAAGTGATACAGATATTAAATAGGGAGCCCAAAGCTTTCAATTTACCAAGTATTTAAGTTGTAATGACTTCCTACCAATCAAACAACAGATTACCAACCAGGTGAGTAGTTTGTGAAGCTAAAATAGGGCTCACAATTTATTTTCTAAAGTCAAGATAGATTGTCTTTTGTTACTGTTGATGTGTGTCAAAAGGCATTTGGTTCAATAAAACATTAATGTTGATGCCAGGAAGGTATTTCACATCAGAAGAGAACAAGAAAAAAAGATAAAAAGGACTATAACAAAAATTACATTAAAAATTCATAGAAAAATTTGAAAGGCTGTTTTTAAACAACTGATAAGCAGATGACCCGAGCAGGGTGCAGGGCCCAGGGCAAATCAGCCTGTGCAGGACCCCGCCCTCAGATGCGAGGAAGCCGGCTGGGGGGCGAGGAGATGACGTGAAACCAGCAGCAGCATGGAGTCACCACACCACTCCTCCCGGCTCCGCGGGGTCCCCCAAAGCGTGGGGCCCAGTGCAGTCGCCCTGATTTGACCCCCTCTAGGGACGGCCCTGCTGATAAATAATACTTGCTTCAACTAATATTGCATTCAGATAAACAAGCAGAATAAAATTCTGACACATTAAACCCAGTGGTAAAATCTCATGAGCTCATAAGGCCAGCTTTGGCCCCACAGTGAGCGAGCATATGTCAGAACTATTATTTTTTCTTTTTAATTTCTAATTATTTTTCTTTTTATTTTTATTCTCTACGTTGTATATTCTTTAATTTTTTATCTTTTTTTTTTTTTTTTTTTTTTTTTTTATTTTTTTTTTTATTTTTTTATTTTTTTTTTCTATAAAATCTCATTGAGCTCAGTAAGCCAGGCTTTCCCCACAGTGACTAGTTATATGTCAGACATTACTGTTGTAGATTGCTATAAATGTCATGGATGTATGTGCTTGAAATGCATATTGGATTCTCTACTGCAGCAGTGCTCAACCTGTTTGTTCAGCAGGCTGGATGGGCAGTGCCTAGTCCATCCACAGACCAAATCCAGCCAGTAGTCCCAATCTGGCACCTGGGGCAGGCACAGGAGGCTCCATCTGGCTGTGTGGAGGGAGGCAGGGACAGCTAGCCCCATGGAGGAAGAGGGGACTTGACCCAATCTGGCAGGGAGGAGGGGACGTGACTTGGCAGCCTTGTCGGGGGGTAACCCAGTCCTAATTACCTGGGGGGGTGAGAGGGCTTGGCCCCGCCCTTATCCAGCCATTGGAGGGGCATGACCTGACCCTAATCCAGCTGTGGGGAGGAGGCGGTGTGTCCCGGCTCTGCAGGAGGGAAGGAGGTGTGCCCAGCTCCAGCCCACTGCTTGGGTTTGGGTATTTGGCAAGGGGGAGGGCATCAGTCTTAATTGCCACCGCTCCCCCACTACGAAATTTTCTGACCTGTGGGGAGCCCATTGGGCCTGATATAATGGCTCTGTGGCCTGAATTGGGCCTGAAGGCCAGAGGTGAGCACTCCTGCTCTATTGTGAGCCTTTCAGTGACAAACTATCCAGCAATCATCCACACTGTGCAACCCATGTTTTCTTCCTGAATCATTTCCACCTGTGAAGAGAGCTAATCACATGGACCAACTCTTTGCCCTTGTACCAGGATGAATTAAAGACCTGGAGAAAAAGAGTGCTTTCTCTCAACTATTATCAGACATTAAGAGCCTCAGTCCTGTTTCCCAAATTATTTAGGTCATGCCTTCCCCAAAGTCCATTTAAAGTCTAATTTTTCAGGGAACTGAACACCTGCTATCTGCTAAGTTGACAACTTCAACTTTATTTCTAGTGAGGTACTAGATTTTTATCCATGCAACAAATAGTTTCTTTTTATCTTAAATAAGAGCTTATCATTAGGCTTTAATTCTCTGTTTACTTTTCCATATGAATGCATTATGAAATCATTTTTCTTTGGGTTATAATTTTTTTCTTTGTTATATAGATACTAGTAAATTGCCCATCAAGAATGATGGGGGGGTGGGCAGGACAGAGCACCACCACTGCCACCCTGCCTCCCAGGAATGGGGCCATCTCCACCTGCCACTGCCTCACAGGAACAGGGTGGGGGGAAGCTTGCCCCTCCATTCCCTTCCACCAACACCCCACAATGCTGCGCCTCCAAGGAGCAGGGCTGGGAAGGGTGCAGTGGGGGGCAAGGCCAGCAGCGCTGGCCTTGCCCCCCACTCTATCCCCCACCAACATGGCAGCACTCTGCAGAGTGCTCTGTCTGTACAGAGCACTCTGATTGGTTATTTCAATAAGCATTGTGATTGGCTGCTGAGACAACCAATCAGATTACTCCAAGAGCATTATGGACGGGCACACACACACAGTCAGATGGATTAAGCCCTTTATATATAAAATTCCTATTGTAGTTTATATAGTTATTGTTCATTTTGCGCGTCTTTAAAAAGTTGTGGTTAACTATTAAATAACTCCCTCTTATGTTCTGTTGATATTGGTGCCTGTGCTCTGGGATAAGTCAGCCTTCTGCTTAAATGACATCTTGGTGGTATCAATCTGTAATTTATTAAGAAAACTAACTAAATTAATTCTAAGATTATTATTCATAATTATACAGATCAGAGACCAGCCAGTAGTAGGACAGTTAATCCCAGACAGTTATCTGGAGCTGGAGAAGAGAATTTATTTGAACGTAAAAACGTCCAAAGCGAATTTCCTGTGATTGATCAGAAGCGATTATTAGAACTGGTGCAAGAAAGCCAGTTACAGCTGGATGAAAATGACTTCCTCATGCAATTCACTTTCTGATGAATCAGGTAGTATATTTTCTTCCTTGTGTGATGTTAGGTTTTAGACTTGTTAGCAGACAAACTTATTTATATTGTTGTTCACAGGATTACCATAACATGGTGGGCTGATACGTTAGTCTAATTTAAGGTTTCATTTTGTTATCTTAGAACCTAAGAGAACAAAACTCTGTGAAGGATTATGCTGTTAACAGTTTACATCTTTTAATTCCCTTTGAAAGGAATAAACCAGATGGATAGAAAACAGGATTTAGGAGAAAAGATAAGAATAGTAGACAAGCTTGTGAGTAGGACAGCATTTATAAATTTTAACTGCTTATTTCAGAATACAAACTGAGTGATTAAGGATGCTTAAAACAAAATAATAATCAACACTGAATCTTTACTGAAGAAAGGAATAAATCAGATTATGAACATAAACATGGCACTTGGAAATAAACTGACTCGACTCCAATCCTTTGAGTTACGTTCATCAAAGATAACACACAGTTGAGCACCTAAAACCAATGTTGTTTTATACGAATGTTACATGATCTTCTAATTTATAGTTTCTTGGCATAGGTGTACTGCTACATTTTCAAGACCCAGCACTCCAGCTAAGAGATTTGTATTTTGTGGACCCAAAGTGGCTCTGTAAAATAATGGCACAGGTTAGTTTCTTGTAACTTTTTTATAACCCTTGATACAGCGCTTTCCTGCATCCCCAGCTACTGTAGCTGACCTGGCCTCTTCTTTCCTCATTTCTTCCCAATATCATGACTCACTTCTCCCTTCACCCTTTACTTCTGCTTTGGACTTAATTACTTCTTCCTGTTCCCTTTAGTCATTATGTCCCAGTGCCCCCTTTATCTATTTTGTTACTTCTGTCTTATACTCCTCGCCCTGCAGTGACTAGCAGAACACAGATAAAATATGGAGGTTAGAGATGGGATGTAGCATAATCCTCTAGTATATTGTTAGAAGTTGAAGTGAAGACTGGAGGTCTGTACTGTAGCAATAATAATGACCTGAAATGGAAGGAGAGCAGGAAAGAATGGTAATTAGGCTTTGGAGAAGATGAAGGAAGGGGGTGGGTGGGGGTTTCAGACCTGGAAACAGGTAAGAAAAGGGCCTGTGGAAACAGTTCAGCTGGAAAGCATCAACCACTACTTCAGTAGTTTGGAAAAGATCCAAATTTTTGGATGGTTGTTCAGATTTCCAAATCTTTGAGAATTAACCTATCACTAATTAACATTCAAAATAATTTCCCATATGCTAGGCAGCATGCAAGTCACTAATGTACACGAAGACACTACCGTGCATGGATAGGAATTTAAATAAGATCATGAGAAGTGCTTGTTCACTGCTAGTTCCCTGTCCTCAGCTGGCTTATCCTGCTGAAATGTGGAGTTCTACAATGAACAGGAATATGACTTTTTTCTAATTAATCGTATGTAAAATAGTTCAGAAAGCTAAATTTGTTTGAAAAAATGCAATCCAGTTTTGGTTTTTTTTAAGATTTTGACAATGAAGGTGGAAGGCATTTCTAAATACCCTAAGGGAATTATAAAACGTTCAGATGTGGAAACATTTCTTTTGAAGAAGAGCAGATTTCCTAAGATATATATGTCACAATACTTTAAGCTTCTGGAAAAGTTCCAAATTGCATTACCATTAGGAGAAGATCAACTACTTATTCCAAGCAGGTAAACAAAGAGCTTAAACCACATATGTGCTAGGAAAAAATATAAAGATTAGAAACTGATATTCCTGGGTATTCTGATATTTTTAGGTACTTCATGCCAAAGCAAATTGTCGCAAATAATCAAGATTTTGCTTGCTTTGTTACCAGGGGTCCGTGCTTTCCATTCACTGTGGAAAAACGCAGGTTTTTTCCTTTTAAGGAGAAAAGCACAGACTTTCTCCTTAAATCAGATTTTCTCTTTTAAAGGAGAAAAAAGTGGGAAATGGCAGGTTTCCTCCTGCAGCCTGGCAGAGTTCCAGCCTGCAAGGGGCAGCTTAGAGCTACAAGGAGTGGGAGGAGGGCAGTTGCATGCACACATGCACGTAGCAGCTAGGCAGCATGGAGAGCAGTTCCCTGCAGGTAAGTGGCGGGGGGGGCAGACTAAAGCCCCCACAGTGAGGGAGGGAGGGAGTGGGCAGGACTGGGGCTGGGAGTGCTGCCCAAATGGGCGGGGGGGCAGGGGCTGGAATGCATGGCCACGAGGCCCGGTTAAGGAAGCAGGGCAAAGCAGCATATTAGGGGCCATGAGCAGATTACCAGGGGCCAGCAATGGGGCTGGTCCCCCACTGTTATCTAAGGTTACCATATTTCCAGGTCCAAAAAAAGGGACACCTGTCACATGGGACGGGGGGGCAGTGACATGCTGGTGCCCTGCCCCTGCCTATTCTGTTGCCTCTCACTGCAAAACCACAGAGCCCCCAGCCCTGCTGCTGCCCTTCATTCCCTTTGCATACACCCCAGCCCTGCCAATACCCCTCACTCCCAAACTGCAGTACCCTGCCCACCTGGGCCATGATTTCATAGATTTTGTAGACATTAGGGCTAGAGGGACCTTGGAAGATCATAAAATCCAGCCCCCTGCCCCAGGGGTAGGAAGTCAGCTGGGGTCAAATGATCCCAGCAAGATAAACATCCAAATATTTTTTAAAAGAGTCCAGAGTTGGGATTTGCACCACCTCTGCAGGGAGTCAATTCCAGGCCTTGGGGAGCTTGGACGATAACCAGGGCAGGTCAAGGACCAAAGACTTCATCTCAGAGTCCTTTATACCAGAGTTTGTCAGCTTATTGCCCCTCACTCCTGATCTGCAGCGCCCCCCACCCCCATCCCTGCTGGTGCCCCTCACTCCTGACCCACAGCCCCCTGGTGCTGCCAGTGCCCCCTGCACTCCCAAACCACAGCCTCCTGCCCCCACCAGCCCTGCCAGAGGGGCCCCAGCTGTCCCTGTCCTGACCAGCCAGATCCGCACAGTGGCTCTGATTCATGCAGGAATCAGCAGAGTGTGTCGGGCCCCAGCAAGGGCTGAAGGGAAGAGGAGGGGTAGCTTGTGGCACCTCCAGCCCTGGGATGGGGCTGCTGCACTGGGCCAGGCAGCCTGGCCATGGCCCCCCTCCCCCCTTCTTCCTCCTCTCCCCCGGGCAGCATCTCCTGGCCACTCATCCTCTGCGAGCACAGAGCACAGGCATTAGCCTCTGTGCTGCCTGGTGACTGCAGAGTTTCCTGCTGCCCTCAGAGGGCCCTCACCCCCTGCTCTTTTCCCTTGCTGCCCCACCCCCCGCTGCCCTGACCAAATGTATGGGATTTAGCTTGGGTGCAGGGGGAGGGCGATCGGAGGCAACAGGGAGCACCACATGGGTCTGCAAGCACCTCTGCAGCTGCAGGCATGTACATCTGCTCCCTGCTGCCTCCAATGACCCTTTTGCTGCTCCTACCAGAGGAGGAAAGTAAAATCCCAGACATTCAGGCAGATTTAAAAAACCTGCCCCAATGGATATCAGAGGGCTTCAAAAGAGGCACAGCCAGGAGGCTGTGGGTGGGAAGCAATGGGCACCAGCAGGGCTGGGGAGCTGTGAGTCAAAGGTGAGGGGCTACCGGCAGGGCCAGGAGGCTGTGGGTCAGGAGTGAGGGGCACTGGTAGGGCCAGGGGGAACTGTAGCTAGGGAGAGAGGGCACCAGCATATCAGGGCTGCTCAACTCCACAAAGCAGCAGAGGGGACAACTGCAGCTGGACCCATGTCCTGGTGAGCAAAGGGGGCAGGTGGAGCTCTGATTTTTCTATGATAAAAACATGAAAATCAAATGCCAAAATATATAGGATTTGAAATATATAGTATTTAGAATTTATTTTATTAAAATGATTAAGGCACTGGTAGGCTTGCAAATTGCTTTAAAAATAGTAAATATATCAATAAAACATTGTGTTCAACTGATACCGGTAAATATAGTGGCATTTCATTTCAATCACAGAAAAACAGATTTTGGGGGATTTCATCAGAGAATTTGGGATTTTTAGCAGACAATTTGCAATTTTTAAACAGAAAAAACCAGGATCCCTGTTTATTACAGTGCATTTCTTTACATATATATGTTAAACTGACCTTGTGGAACAGACGTCAGCAAGGTTTTGAGCCCAGCCCAGCCCACACTGCCACTTCTCCCCTTGCCCAGCCATGGTGTGGTGCAGTCATGCAAAGTCTTCTCCCTTCCCCCCTGGCCTGGCCACAACACTTGCAGGCCACTCTGTCTCGCTGCCTGAGCTGTGACATACACAGACCTCCTCACGTGACAGCAGGACAAGGGAAGCCCCTGGATCCATGTAATTATTAAATTTGGAAAAAGTAACGTATGAAATATTGGAAGATATTTTTCTTGTTTCTTCCAGTTTGTCTGATCACAGACCTGTTATAGAGCTTCCCCACTGTGAAAACTCAGAAATCATCATTAGACTGTATGAGATGCCGTATTTTCCTATGGGATTCTGGTCAAGGTTGATCAACAGGTTGCTCGAAGTATCTCCTTACATGCTGTCAGGAAGAGGTACTGATATTTAATTTCAGAAGTAATAGTGTGTGAATTTACTTTGATCACCTTGTTTTACCTGTCTGAATTCCAGTCCTTTCCAGCCCTGCAGTTTTGCCTTTGATTTATTGCTGTCCATTTTAGGAATATAAGAAAAGAATGGCTATTTACAGATCTTAGGGATACCCTATGGCTCTGCTTAGGTTGACTCTGCAAGTGGAGCATAATTAGTCACTTGCTTTCTTGTACCTCCCCTTCTGTAGGCAAGATATAGAAGGAATACTTGCATTTAGGCAATACTCATGTTAGCTTCTGCAAAACTATCAGGAAAGAGTAAGGAGGAAGCAGGGCCACAGTCTTCTCATACTCCACATTTGCCAGCAGAGCTGGATGAGTACCAAAAAGGAAAGGACATTGTATTGAGTAATGCAGTTGCTGCTCTTCTCCATGACTCCAGATCTCCAGGAAATATTGTTTCTATTGTGACATGTCACGTGGCTTTCCTGCTAAGACAGTATGCTTCCCCATAATTCTCAATGTAGGCTTATGGCTTTATGACAGAATTCAGCCCTTAATGGGAAAAGAACTGGATAGGTAACATATCCTCTGAGCCTCATTTTGGAGAATGTCTATACTTGGACACCCATTTCCTTTAAGGAGTTCCCCCACTGGGCTGCAGGTTGGCAGGTAGCCAGCTCCTTTCTCCCTTCCCCCCTTAAAAAATCTGGAGACTTTTATCAGAGGTGTTTTTCATTTTTTTCGTTCTCTTCCTGGTCTGGAGCAGCCCCCATTTTTAATAATGATAATTCACTTCACTTTTAAATGTTTATTTTTAAAAATGTGATTTGAAGAACATTTAGATACAATTAGATAAAGACTACCTTAGCATTAGCCTCTTTGCTAACATTCTTCAAATGGGACTTAAACCTCTCTGCTGTTTTAGCCCTTGGTCTCTGTCATGTGAGCACAGGCTTTCAGTTGCATCATATGAAATGCTGATTATGTAATGCATACAAATCTAGTCGTGAAAAAATTAAGGATACCAGGCTTGCTTTATTTATTGCTTAAGACATTTTAGATTGAACCTATGGATTTTATACTGAACTTATGGATCTGTACTTAAAGACTTGTGCATTGTTTGCATTCATCACCTACTACATGACATATGAGTTGATTCTATATTTAGTATTATTTAATATGCCTTACTGGAGTGATAAAAGACATTAAAAGTGTGGGGGGAACACTACACCAGGAAATAATGTAGTCGTTACTTTTGCTTATGTTATATAAACATGAATAACTATGTACATTTATAGGTAGATGCTTAGAATAACATGTTTTGCAGTAATTAGCACAATTTACACCATTCATATTAGAAGTCTAATTTTGATTCTTAAGTTTGTTTTTCCTAGAACGAGCTCTTCGTCCTAATAGAATGTATTGGAGACAAGGTATCTATCTGAATTGGTCTCCTGAAGCTTACTGTCTGGTGGAATCAGCAGTGTTTGACAACAATCCAGACAGCTTTTTGAAAATTACAGTTCCTTCTTGCAGAAAAGGTTAATTACTTCTAAGTCTGGTTTTGCTTTTGTTTAAATAAACCAGTGGTGCTCAACCTTTTTTCCCAGTGCACTGGTGTTGGGATGGGGAAGGTGGGCACCATTTGGCCACACACAAGGCGATGAGAGGCAGCCCAGTCTCAACCCAGCTGCTCAGGAGAGGGGAGTATGGCCTGGCCCCACAGTGGAAAGGGGGCATGGCTTGACACTGCATTGGGAAGGGGGCATGGCCTGGCCCCTCAGTGGGGAGGACGGGGCATGGCTTGGCCCACAGGGGAAAGAGGACATGGCTCAGCCCTGTGGGGGGAAGGGGGAATAGCCCTGCAGTGCAGGGCTTAGGGTTTGAGAATTTGGTTGTGGGAGGGTGGCTGTATTAATGGCTACCCCTTCCCTGTTGCCAAATTTCCTGTCATGTGGGGAGTCCTATGGACAAGATGGCATGGCTTTATGGGCGGCATTTGGCCCAAAGCGCCGGAGGTTGAGCACCCCTGAATTAAAGCATGGTGCTTTGGTGTGCTTTTCTTTTACCATTCAGAATCTGCAGTATGTCTTTATGGGGATGGTTTAATCAGGGAGGATTCTGCTTTGAGCAGAGGTCTAGACTAGATGACTTCATGAGGTCCCTTCTAGCCCTGCTTTCCTATGATCCTAGAGTATAGGTATGATAGACCAAGGCTCTGATCACCTTTTCTGGCTTTCTGTAGGTTGTATCCTTTTGGGGCAAGTTGTGGATCACATAGATTCTCTTATGGAAGAGTGGTTTCCTGGCTTGCTGGACATAGATGTATGTGGTGAAGGGGAAACACTGTTGAAGAAATGGGCTTTGTACAGCTTTGAGGATGGTGAAGAGCACCAAAAAATACTACTCGATGATTTACTTAACAAAGCTGAAGAAGGTAATGTTTTATTTAAGCTATTTTGAGGTACCTGTATAAAGGTGTATATGTAATATCCACTGTCATAGTATTTAGGAATTTCATATTATTTACAAGGATGTAACTAAAATAAGCAATGCCATCTTCACAGTATGGTGCAATAGCCAGTACTTGTTTAGTTCTAGTGCCTTCTATACACTGAGACCAGATCAGATTGCGGATAATACTGTGTACTCTGGGGCACAGGCAGGGCAAGCTCCTGGAGTGCGCCAGAATGCTGACCTCTGGGGAGCCAGAGAGGGGGCAGAGTCTTACCTTCCCCATCGCTCTCTGCACTCTGACAGCTGTAGCAGAATAAGCACAGGCAGCTACAGATAAGAAGCAGGCTTAGCAGAAAAAACCAGAATGCCCCCTTTGTTCTCTGGGAGACTTTGCTATGGCACATACATCCCTGCACCTCCCAGCTGTTATCAGATTTGCCCATCACTTTGGGGTGCGCTCATTTATTAGGGATACGTTTCTAGGGTTTTTGTAATTCTATCAATGTGTGCTGCTTGTGTACTGGTGTTTCTATACGGAGCTGTATGTCTCCCTTCTACAAGTCCTTACCCCTAATGGAGCTATCTTGCAGGACTGTTTCAGTGGGGCTGGGTTCCTCCTGTGCAGTCAGACACAAGCACACAAGTGAACAGAATACCTCTGAATCAGGCTGGGTGTCCAGCTGACACCCTCATGGGCCAGCATTCAGTTCATAAGGGTACATCTGAGCCAAACTAGGTCAATCAGCGTATACAAGCTGATCCCCTTATGTGTTTCAAACTCAGCACATCCCAATCTTGTGCCCTAACTGTCCTAGTAGTGGTAGCCTCTTGCTGAGCAGACCCCACAGTGTTTCTGGGCTTCACAGGGATCTTTAGCTTAGGTAAAAGAAGCGTTGCTGCAGAGCAAGTGGGGAAGGAAAAGTAGAGAAGGAAAATTATACCCAGTTACTACCAGTTTGACTATAAAAGTTATTTATTGCTGAGTATATGAAATGTATAATGGTATTAGTAATAACAGACATGCAAAGGAAAACAATCAAAACAATTACAATACTACCTTGGTTTCACTAAGTATTTGGGGAAACTTAGCTCAAGCTTAACTAGATTCATAGATTCATAGATGTTAGGGTCGGAAGGGACCTCAATAGATCATCAAGTCCGACCCCCGGCATAAGCAGGAAAGAGTGCTGGGTCTAGATGACCCCAGCTAGATACTCGTCTAACCTCCTCTTGAAGACCCCCAGGGTAGGGGAGAGCACCACCTCCCTTGGGAGCCCGTTCCAGACCTTGGCCACTCGAACTGTGAAGAAGTTCTTCCTTATGTCCAGTCTAAATCTGCTCTCTACTAGCTTGTGGCCATTGTTTCTTGTAACCCCCGGGGGCGCCTTGGTGAATAAATCCTCACCAATTCCCTTCTGTGCCCCCGTGATGAACTTATAGGCAGCTACAAGGTCGCCTCTCAACCTTCTCTTGCGGAGGCTGAAAAGGTCCAGTTTCTCTAGTCTCTCCTCGTAGGGCTTGGTCTGCAGGCCCTTGACCATACGAGTTGCCCTTCGCTGTACCCTCTCCAGGTTATCCGCATCCTTCTTGAAGTGTGGCGCCCAGAATTGCACGCAGTACTCCAACTGCGGTCTGACCAACGCCCTATAGAGGGGAAGTATCACCTCCCTGGACCTATTTGTCATGCATCTGCTGATGCACGATAAAGTGCCATTGGCTTTTCTGATGGCTTCGTCACACTGCCGGCTCATGTTCATCTTGGAGTCCACTAGGACTCCAAGATCCCTTTCCACCTCTGTGCCACCCAGCAGGTCATTCCCTAGGCTGTAGGTGTGCTGGACATTTTTCCTCCCTAGGTGCAGCACTTTGCATTTCTCCTTGTTGAACTGCATCCTGTTGTTTTCTGCCCACTTGTGCAACCTATCCAGGTCTGCCTGCAGCTGTTCCCTGCCCTCCGGCGTGTCCACTTCTCCCCATAGCTTTGTGTCATCTGCAAACTTGGACAGAGTACATTTCACTCCCACGTCCAAGTCGCTGATGAAGACTAATACCATTCAGGTTCAGAAATCTATGCCTAGAGAGAAAAAAGAAAGAGAGAGAGCTGGGGTCTCACCAGTCCAAAAGCACTCAGGTTCCAATGCTGACAGGTAAAGTTCTTAGCACATTCCTTGAAGGGAGATGATCTGTTTCTTCCAGCTTCTCAGGAACAATAGCGGATGGTGTCGGAGAGATTTTTTTTCTCTTGAAGCACACCGTTTACTACTTCTACAGCTTTTTATACCCTCAGTTTAACTTCTTCAAAGCATTCTTTTAATTGTGTAAGCAGTTGTCTTTTCTATTAACAAGGGGTTATCTGCTTCAGAACATCTCAAGAAACTGATTAACAACCAGGAAAAACATAAGTTTTTAAGGAGTAACCAGACACTCAGGAGCCATTCTTATGGATTGCAGATATACTTGATGGGATACCTCATTGTTTCTTCTCAGATAGTTTGCAGCGTCAGGGTTTTGTATTTTTACCTGTTGTGAATAAGCCTCAGCTTAGCATGACTTTTCCATATCTTACTGTAGTCTTTTAACAGACTTAAGTGGATTATTGGAGTGTTCATAGACTGTGTGGGGAGGACTTCCACCAGTCATCCTGGGAAAAGTATAACAGCATTTGTGGTCAGGGCTCCAACGGGCTGGACGCTGTGATGAACCCTTTGCCATTGTTCAAATGTTGCCAATACCCGCTTTGGCTTTGTCTCTTGCCTCAGCATTCCCTAACCCGGCAACCGAGTTTTAGTCAATCAAGTTTAAATAGACCTCCCTTAGTGGGACCGGGGAATGTACGGCCCAAGATGCCTATTAAACTTTACTTCTGCTTAGTTCTGGTTAGATGAGGTGTATGTGTGGAGGAGGAAATAGAAACGGTCCTTTGTAAGTCCAGTAAACTGGGTGCCGGGGCTCCCTCAGGAACACAGAGCTGACAGGTAACACAGCAATAAAAGCTGGGCAGCCCTGCATCCTGTAGTGCATGCAGGGGCAAGGGGGTTGAACTGAATGAATTCCCTCCCCAGGAGTTTTGCCCCAGGAGGTGCAACTGCACCCAATAGAGTATCTGGGGGGTGAGCGAACAGGGAACTAAAAACATCCTCTAGGAAATGTGTGCTGCTGTGGTGGTGCAGCTGTTATACAAGGATCCTCCCCCTCAGCTGCAGCAGTCCTGCTGTAGCCCCATACACTAAAGAGCAAGGGGCTACCCAGCATCTATGGCTGGGTGACACGGTGCTGTGCCTGGGTGGTGGGGATGGGGCAGATGAAATTCTAGTGCCCTCTCTGAGTTGGTGCCCATGTCGGGTGCCCTGCTGTGACAGGTCGTCACTCTGGGCCGCCCTAAAATGTGGCCCACACACCTGTCTCTGGGGCAACTGCCCACCTACTCGCCTGCCATGCCTTGATCTTAATTAATTAATTAGTATTAATTAGCGGGAGGCTGCCCTTATACTGCCCCACCGCTAGGGGGCGCTATCTGTGGCTCCTCTTCCTCCCCTACACCGCAGTCCACACCTCGCCGATGTAACTCAGGTCTATCACTGTTTCGGCCCCTTCCTGTTCTCCCTGGGCCTTCCTTCCTTGGATGCACTCCCTCCAGTGCCAGGGCTCTCTCCAGCCCCGTCTTGCTCTGTGCCCTTTTCTCTGGGGCCTTAACTACAATGCTGCCCCCTATCTGGGGCTCACGGTGCCCAACTTGGGCTTCCCAATAATGCTGCCCTCTCCTGGGGCTCTCCTTGCCCACACTGGGACTTCTCAATAATAAATACTGCCCTGTCCAGGGGCTCTCCGTGCCCCACTTGGGCTTCCCACTATCGTTGCCCCCTATCCGGGGCTCGCTGTGCCCAACTTGGGCTTTCCAATAATGTTGCCCCCTTTCTGGGGCTCTCCGCACCCGCACTTGGGCTTCTCAATAATTCGGTCCACTTTCTGGGGCTCACCGTGCCCAACTTGGGCTTCTCCATAGTGTTGCCTCCTTTCTGGGGCTCCCCATGCCCACACTTAGGCTCCTCAACAGCGCCCCCTTTCTGGGGCTCGCCACGCCCGCTCTGGGGCTTCTCAATAGTGCCCCCTCTCTGGGGCTGGGGTCTATGTACCCTGTACGCTGCGCCCCTACCGGCGCTGGGGTCCCCACGCTACTGTGGGTCCCCTATGAGGCCTCCTCCAACCCCTAATAGCCTCACCCAAACCACCAGTGTAATAAACAACAACAACCTTGAGCCTCCTGGCTATAACTCAAACATAAGCCACCTGGCTACAACAACATTGCTCCACTCAGGCCAAGCTGTACCTGCTGTTAGGCTTCTACCCGCATCATTACTCCAGGAGCTGCTGGCAGGGAACTGCCAGTCTGACCTCAGCCCCTGGGCCTTATGAGGGCCAGGCCCTGCCCCTTCCAGTCAGCTGACCTCCTGGTTGCCCCGGGCAACCCCCAGCTGTGCTCCTTATTCCCTGCCAGGCCCCTCTCCCTGGCAGTTTCCCCTCTCCGGGAGCAGGGCACCTCAGTGCTCTGTGACACCTGCCCTAGTTATGTTATTGCTGTGAGGTAGTGAAAAGAGCCATTCTCTTACTCAGTTATAAGGCCTAATCCTGTAGCCACTACTCTCATGAGTAACTTATGAATAATACAGTTGACGTTAGCAATGTTGATTAGACCTTGAACAACAGTAATAATTAAAACAGCAATATTAACCAAGAGATGCCACACAGTTACTAGAATTCCCTCTTCTAGGTATAGAGAAAAGCAGGGATACCTCAGTTTAGCCCTGCTTGGTACCTGTTGGCTAAACAAAAGCTGGTTTTTAAAATTGTCCACTTTACATACCATTAAAATACAGATTGTAATTATTAATGCATATAGATTATAATGGTATTCTTTTATTGCTAGTATAAGGGGTTTATGCAAAGTAAGTTTTAGGTGTATTAGTTGTATATAGAGAGAGACAGATATAGATATATTTTCACTTTGTGGAGTAGCAAGTATGCTATCCTACTCCTTTTTCAGTGCATCACATATGGTTTTCTTCTTTTTTTATCTACTTAGGTGACCTCTTAGTAAGTCCAGACCAGCCAAAATGCACCATTCCAATAGCTCAGATTGCTCCTGACCTGGTATTGACTGATTTGCCTCGGAATATCATGTTGAACAATGATGAATTGGAATTTGACCAAGCTCCTGAATTTCTTTTGGGTAAATATACATTTTAGTTTCTGCCTAATGTATGGCAACTTTGTAGAAGTTACAGGATTAAATTTTAAAATAAACTGGAAACATTTTTAATGCTTTTCCTTTTGTAAAAATTTGTTGTTATTCTAATAAAATATGACCAAATTGCAGGCTTATTTCATGGTTTTTAAATCCCAATAATATGCAACTAAGGGCTGGTTTTGCAGAACAGCCTGCTGGCACACTAGTCTATGCTTTTTTTAAAATCAGACTCTGTCAAATTGGGAAGATTTGCTATAACATTTGTAATACTCCCTTTTATTTTATTCTTGAAAAGGTGACGGTGGGTTTGGATCTGTGTATCGTGCATCTTATGGTGGAGAAGAAGTAGCCGTAAAGATTTTTAATAAGCATACTTCCCTCCGACTCTTAAGACAAGTAAGACATTTTCTCCTTTTTTTGATAATGCAACCAACATAGTGAACCATTTGGCAACTTTTAAGAACAACTTTAAGTTTAATATTGAATTTTCTTGTATGGAACACTGCAGAATTATAAATGTTATATAATATGTGCAGGATTTCACTTGATTTTACAATTTACAGGAGCTGGTGGTGCTTTGTCACCTCCATCACCCAAGCTTGGTGTCTTTGCTGGCTGCAGCAATCCGTCCCAGGATGTTGGTAATGGAATTAGCCCTAAAGGGTTCTCTAGATCGTTTGCTTCAGCAAGACAATGCAACCTTAACCAGAACACTTCAGCACAGGATAGCTCTACACGTAGCCGATGGCTTACGGTAAACATTCCTAAAATGCTCTTTTTAGCACAGAAAGATGTAGATGGCCTGAAATTAGGAAAACTTTCTCCTTCCTCTTCTTTACCTTTTCCTCTATAGAAGGCAGGGTGCTTCCCTCAGTTAAAAAAGTTGCTATACTTTCACTTTTGAATCGTTTAATAAGAAAAATATTCTTTCTGTGGATTCTTGAACCATCATATAAAATTCATTGAACTCTATTAGGTTATTTAGGATTGTTCAAAAACTACAGGAAGGATATCATTTTCTATTAAATTCGTTAGACAACTATCCATAATGGATTTATTGGTGTGGAGGACAAAAAGAATATTCTGTCAAAGACATTTAGTGGCTTTATAATTTGAGCATCTTGTGACATTTCTAACTGGTATCCTCAAAATTTTAATAAACTATAAGGCCAAATATCACATGTTCTTAATGTGCATTATGAGTGGCCTGAAGGAGAAAATGTCAAGAAGTCTAAAAAAGAGAAGTGCAGCAGATATTATTTGTTTTGATGTTTTTTGAGGAAGGAATGAACACACACATAGAAAGCATGAAGTGATGTTTTACCAACAGAGCCAGGAACCAGAACACTGCTTGCAGTCTTTCATTTTGTATTTGGTCACTTCTCTGTTTTTACTTCTTTGTTGTATGTGTGTTCTCAGTTCAGAAAGGAGTTTGCTTGAATTCTTGATTTTGCCATGTAGCTGTGCAGCCATTAAAAACATTAGACCATGTTCATTTGGCCCATTTTTTCAAATCTGTAAATGTGGAATTGTGATTCTAAAACCAGATCTGGCACACACTCTTAGGGCAAGTATAGATTAAGTGACTTTAATGCTTTTTAATAGACATCTTTCAGGAGGTCTCTTGAACTACAATACCAAATTATTTGTATACTGGTAACTGGTATTTTTTTTTAATAATTCCAAACCCACAATCCATCAAAATGATGCCGTCTTGGTTAAATGTGACCTACTGATATCAGAATGGTGAATATTTAAAAGCCTTGTTTACTATAGTATTTATGATGCATTCTGTGTATACAGGGTGGTACCAGCCTCTTCTGGGGGCAGGGAGAGGCGCTGAGCCTCTGCAGTCGAAAGGCGGGGCAGGGGGCTCCACTGCACAGGGTGGATGGCAGTGGGCTGGGGGGTGGGGGGGCGAGGCAGGGCTGGGGCGGAACTGGGAGGGGTGGCTACAAGGGGGCTAAGGCACATTTTGGGGTGGCTATAACCCCTCCCCCCCCAAGCCACCCCTGTGTATATATATATGTAATATATACAGATTTTGAATGCTTTCTATGTGTTGACAGGTATCTGCACTCAGCAATGATCATTTACCGTGATTTAAAACCTCACAATGTGCTGCTCTTCACATTGTATCCCAATGCAGCAGTTATTGCTAAGATTGCTGATTATGGCATTGCTCAGTATTGTTGCAGAATGGGAATAAAAACTTCTGAAGGCACACCAGGTATAGAAAAAGTGTTCTTGTGAACTTTTGGCATAAACAGTAATGCAAATAAACTGCAGCCTGCATCCCTGCAAACTTTAATACCTGTCCCAAGCCTGCTTCCCATTTTTTCCTTTTACAGGACTTTAATGATACCATATGACCTCAAAAAGAGTGCAAATTGAACTATTTTACTGATTTTAATTTTTTCCTCCATATAAATTTTTTACCTGAACATGCGTTCATTTTTCATGATTTTGGATTTTTTATCATAGGAAATCAGAGTTCCCATTCTCCCTTTGTTTCCCAGGATGCAAGTTCAGCTTCGGATGTCCCCCCTGCTGCTTTGCGGTGCAGGACAGCCCTGATATGCCAATGCCCTGTCCCTGCCCATACCATTGCCCTTCACTCCCAAGCCACAGCCCCCCAGCCCTGTTGGTGCCCCTCACTCCCTACCTGCTAGCCCCTGGTCCTACCAGTGATCCTCACTCTCAACCTGCAGGCCCCTGGTCCTGCCAGTGATCCTCACTCGCAACCCACAGGCCCCTGGCCTTGCCAGTGTCCCTCACTCCCAACCCACACTCCACCATCCCCCAACCCTGCTGGTGCCCATCACTCCCGACCTGTTGTTCCTTGTCCCCCTAGCCGTACTGGAGGGGGCACCCAGCTGCCAGGGCTACAGGTCCTGGCAGCTGCATCCTGCCTGGTCCTTGCTCCACAGGTGCCAGGCACAGCTGCTCAGCAGTGCCCGAGCCCTGACTGCCACGTATGGGAGGCAGTTCCTGCTGCAGCCAGAACAGAGCATGGAGCCCAGGCCTCACCTCCACTCTCCCTTGCCAGTGGTGGCACTGCCAGAGTGGAGCTGAGCAGAGCCCATAGGGGGCAGGGGAAGTTGCGCTGCAGGGCTCAGGGCTCCCCTCTCTGCGGGGACCTCCACAGCCCAGCAGGCAGGACCTGGCGTGGGAGGGTGGGGCAGGGTGGGGAAGTTGGTACCACCACTGCTGCCTCCAGAAGCCTTGTGCTGGCTGCACCTCCATGGCAAAACACCCTCTGCCTGCCTGGCAGCAATGGAGGTGGCAGCAAAGAACTATGCCCCCCCTGCTGCTGCTAGGAAGGGAGAGGACACCTTGCCTTGGTGGTGTGGCTAGCATGGGGCTCCCAAAGGCAGTGGTGGCAGCAACATCGAGGGTCTCTGCCCTCCTGTTCTGAGTCCTACCTGCTGGGCCACAGAGGTGGGCAAGCTGCAACCCCACTCTGGGCGCACAAATCTGAGGAGGCACGTGCCCCCCATGACTCCCCAATGGGTCACCTCTGGCATCCAACATGTCCCCAGGTGTGAGCACAGAGGCGGGGAGCTGGCCCCCCTGCCACCTCCCAAATGAGCCACCCATGGTTCTGTCTCACTCCCCAGCCAGGCCCCACAGCCACACATTCCCTCCTGGGCCCTGGGCACCACCCAAGCTAGGCAGCACCCCCAGCCCCTCATGCCAACCTGCCCCACTCCCTCCCTCACTGTGGCTGCCTCGATCTGCACCCTCACTTCCCCTGCATTGCCTCTTTCCCTCCCTGTCCCCCAGGTGTCACCTATAGGCCCCCCTAGACTAACCTGCAGGCAGCTGGGAGATCTGCTGTCCACTGCTGCCTGGCTTTGTTGCTGGCCATGTGCACACGCGCACACACACACACACGCACACACACGTGTGTGCACATGGTGCCCCCTGCATCCCATTCCACCTATTCCCAAGCAGGCTGGACCTCTGCTTTTAAAAGAGAAAAATCTGTGGTTTTTCCACAGCAAATGTAAAACCCAGGTTCCTGGATATTACTAAAATGAAAATTGTAAATAAAATATATACCTTATTTACTTGAGTATAAGGCAGCACTGATTATAAGATGACCCCCAACAGTTAGATTCTATATATGGAAAATGTATAAATTTGTTATAATTTTCCAGGTGTAGAGTCTAATTATTGGAGGTTTGCCTTGAATTTGTCCCTCTCCCACTGCCACAGCAGGAAGATAAATTTGGGGGTCAGGTAACTGCCTTGCCCTCTGTTCCCCAACTTTTCCTCTGTAGCCCTTTTTTTATTGTCAGACTGCTCTCCTTGAGCACATGGATGTGAGAAGCAAATTTGAAAACAGTGACCTAGAAATAAACATACCTACAGTCACTTGCATATTGGGCAATTACCATAGGTACCCATAGACTTCATTCATCCAGAATTGATGCAATTCACCTCTTTTGAAACTGCAGCTAGTTTTAGCTCAGGTACTCCATAAACATACGTTTAAGTAGAACTTCTTTACCTGCTTGTATATATTACAATTATTGTTTTAAAAAATTCATTTCCAGGGCCAAATCCATTCCAAATTAAGTTCCAAATTTCTACTCAGCAGAGCTTAATCATTCAAGTCTGTATGGTGCTACCACCAGCAAGTAATGGCGCTACCACCACCTAGTCTCACTTGCCTCTAGCCAAAGGCTGAAAGAACAAGTTAGGGGGAAAGCCGAAGAGCAAAGCCCCATCACCAAAAATAACAATTTTTTTTTTAAATGTTGTGTCTCACGCCAAATCTGTTCCAAAATCTGTTGACTGAGCAGAGCTCAATCATTCAAGTCTGTCTGGTGCTATCACCTCCTGGTATCCTACCTACCAGACTCTTCAGCCTGGGGCTTCAGATATTCCCAAATCCATGGCAGGCACCCTACATGCAAGCCTTGGTGTTCAGCTGCCCCCTAGTCTCGCTTGCCCCTAGCAAGAAGGCTAAAGGAGCAAGCTAAAGGGATTTTTTTTCCCCAAAGCCAAGACTCATGAATTACCATATAGCTCATTGGGCTGGGCCTCAGCAGAGACAACACCGTTTCAAGTCACGGTGACCCCGCAGCTCAGCAGTGCTCTGTATGTGTGTGTGTATACTTCAGATATCCCCCACAAAGGATCTATGTGCTAATTAACCCCTATTCATGACTGGAACCAGGTGTTCTTGTCATGAGTCCTGGAGTCCTCCAAAAATTGATGTGCAGATGAGGTGCAGAATAGCAGTTCCACTTTATGGAGGGCAGAGCCACACTAATCATATGCACCAGGCTGAGAGGGCAACAGAGGGATTCTGGGTAAACTGTTTTGGGCTCCATTCAGTGATGTTTGCCAGACATTTAAGGAATCATTGGAAATGGGAAAGAAAGGCACAAGTCAGCTGTGGGAGTGAAGAGGAAATTGAAAAATATGCGATGTAGTAGCTCACCATGATTTTAAAAAGAGCACTGAGGGTGACTGAGCGCAGTGGGCTGTGCCAGATGGGTTACACTATGATCAACAGCTTTTCCAGGGTGAGGCCTGTCCATTGCACGAATGCAGGGAACTTGACTGCACAATTTTGTGGGAATGGGGACTGCGTTTGCACTTTCCTGTTCTGGCTTGCTCCTTTACCCTTTAAGCTAGGAGCAAGTGTGATTTGTGGGTATCTGAACTCCATGCCTTTGGGCTAGGGGCCTGCACATAGGATGCCTGCCATGGATTTGGGGATTATCCAAAGTCCCAGACTGATAAGTCTGGGAGGGAAGAGACTTGCCCAGTGGTAGAGCCACACAGACTTGAACAATTGAGCTCAGCTCAGTTGATTTGGAATTCAGAACTAATTCAGCCTTAAGCCAATAAAGGGGGGTGGGTTCCCATCAGTATGTTTGCTCCATATTGGCCATGTGTTTTATAGTCATGCTCAATATTGGCTGCATTTAATCAGTTTTATAGTTGGTTTCCATTACTGAGCACATGATGCTTTTGGCAGCAGTTAAATGATCGATTTGTTTGTGAATGTAAGCCAAGGGGCTCCCCCCATGTTGTTTGGGGGGGGAACCTCATCTTATAAGTTGTTTTTTAACAGTCAATAATGTGAAGTTAGGATCCTGACTTTTCAGAGATACTGAGCACTCACTTTAACTGGACTGTATTTTACATAAATATTTAGGCCCCTTTGTACTGGTTGAGCAGTGAAAAATATCCTTAGCATTAAGTGAGAATCAGGCCCCTGACTTAAACTTGAGGGCATGACATCAGTCACCACATATCAAGCCCTGAGTTAAGACTTCCAGACTTTCCCTTCTTTTTCAGTATTAATCTAATAGTACAGAAGCTTACTAGCTGCCTTACAGCTTAGTGCATTTGTACTGTCCTGGTATCTTCTGTGACTTTCAGCATGTGGACCACTGCCAGTTCAGAAATAGCATGTAATTTTCAGTTAGCTTCTTGTGACATTTTTCATCAAGAAGTATTTATTCTTAAAAGGACAGACAGGACTGTAGCCTGGCATGGATCATAACTATTAATGAATGATTCATTTTTCAGGATTCCGAGCACCGGAGGTTGCCAGAGGAAATGTTATTTACAATCAGCAAGCTGATGTTTATTCATTTGGCTTGCTTCTTTATGACATTTTAACAGCAGGCGGTAGAATAATGGAAGGCATGAAGTTTCCAAATGAATTTGATGAGTTAGCAATCCAGGGAAAATTACCAGGTATGTCATGTTTCTTCATGATTTAGTGCCAGAGAATAGAGATCGCCATCCTGACCCATGGAACCCATGCATTGAATGTTGTTTCTGTTGCTGGTCTTCAGTGGATGATGCAATGCAACAGTGAGAAGTTTTTAAAATATTTTAATAATTATTTGCAGTTTTCAGCAGCCCTAGGCTTGGAGACATTGTCCCACATCATCCCTACTGTATTGTATTGGAGATAAAACAGGTTGCGGGATCAGGTTGGTTCATTGTGTAAAGAAAACGGGGATTATGTACACTTGTCATTAAATTAGACCAGGTGAATCGAAGAACTGTAGTCTGCACCTTTTTACACCAGGTCTAAAGAGATGTTTGTATTATGATCATGATGCACAAAAAAAAGGGAAGCAAAAATGGGAAGATGTTTCTAAAATTTTAAAATCTTAGGGTATGTGTAGATGAAACAGGGGCCCTAAATTGAAGTGGTGGGTTTTAAAAAACACCACTTCAATTTAGGGCTGATTAAATCCCCATGTCATGCAAACACCCCGCTGACTTACCTGCCTCTCTGGTGGGGGAGGGGAGGGCGAGCTGCCAGTGGGCAGAGCGGTCCCTGGGCTGCAGGGGTTGGGGATGGTGCTTCCCTCTGCGGCAGCGACAGCCCCCGCCCCAACGCCGGCACCCGCCCACAGGCAGGAGATCAGGCTCTCCACTTTTCTTGGGCGGAGACTGCTTTCCCAAGCTGCTGCCAGGCTGCCTGCAGGGCTTTCTGCAGTTCCTGCAGAACTCGAAAGAGTTATAGTATGCTGCACCCCGAGTAATTTAAGGCACATTACGCTGCTGAATTTCCTACAGCAACTGGAATTAATGTGCAGTGTGCCGCCAAGGTGTGCGAACACCAACACCACTAAAGCGGAGCAAAAGCATTTAGCCCGCTTTAAAGTGTCGTGCACACGCCTCTCATTTTGTCTACACATGGCCTTAGTGTCATTCTCTGGCAAGGAGTCAAGTCTAGACAACGAGAACAGGAACCCATATTCACTGAGGAAAGTTTTGGCTGCTGTGGAAGACTCTGCCACTTTCTTAGAAAGGATCCCTGCCCATCTTTCCCTATCTAATTGTCACACTCTGGAAAAAAGACTGCACAGACTGAGCTAGAGTCAGTTGGACAGCATGCTGTTTCTAGAGAGAGCAACTGGTGTGCCTTGTAAAGAACTAGCTCTGCTTATTAGGGACGAGTACTAGTAGCTTGGAAGACCATGGATTGTTCTTGGCAAAGTACTGCAGTAGGTTGCCACTTCTTGCTGCAGGTTGCAGTACTCAGCTAACTTGAGCAAATCTCCTCTATTGTTGTCCCAGTTGCACCAGGCATCTACCAGATGAGATAATCCATTGCCCTGTGTCCCCAGTGGCTTCAACCATAACCCTGGTAAGGGAGGCTGATGGGTACACGTTGCCTTAAGGGTGACCCAGAGACTGCAGTAGCTAGAGAGTACTTGTCTCACTATTACCCTAACAGTTAAAACTGTCCTACTGCTGGAAGCATTTGAACATCATACCCATAGTCTTTCAAGAATTAAGAAAATCACACGATGTCATGAAGGGGTCCCTGATAGAAAAGGTGAGAACACCTTGCCCAGTAAGGATAGTCATGTGCGACAGGTGACTCCTGACCATCAGAAGAGAGCAGTCAAAGTGGCAACATGGAATGTGAAGACTCTGCATGAAATTGGGAAATTGGATAATGTCAAGCATGAAAGATCAATATTCTGAGTCTGTGTGAAACACATTGGAAAGAGACTGGAATTACTGTTTGAGGAGATGTGAAGTTCATCTGTTCAGGAGGTCAGATGCATGAAAGAGGAGTTGGGTTGATTTTGGATGAAGAAACCTCAAAATGTTTGAATGGTTTTGGGGCAATATCTGATAGTGATGCTTGTGAAAATAAAGGCTAACCCTTTCAACATTGCAAGTCTATGCACCAACAACTGAAAGTAGGGAAGGGGACATTGATAGTTTCTGTGAAGACCTTGATAAAGGAAAAAAGCAATGTAAACCTCAAGAAGTGGTCATAGTGAGGGGAGATCTAAATGCAAAAGTTGGGTGTGAATGAGTGGATAATATTGTTGGACCTCATGGACTTGGAGAGAAAAATGAAAGAGAAGAGAGATGGATTGATTAGTGTGTTGCAAATGATCAAGTCATTATGAACACGTGGTTTGAACGTCACCTGAAAATAAGGTTATACATGGAAAAGTCCTGGAGATGATGTTAGAAACCAAATTGGTTACATCACCATCAACAAAAGATTCAGGAATGCAGTTCAACAATCAAAAACTTTTCCAGGACCTAACTGTGGAAGTGATCATGTACCTGTAGTATGCATCATCAAGATAAGGTTGAGGAAACTTAAGAAACCAAAAGCAACAAAGAAGCTGGATTATTCTAATGGAAAAAGGTCTGA